>NC_056744.1:443695892-443995892 GCF_019279795.1 Protopterus annectens | reverse complement strand
AAATTGCTAGAATAAAAGGATTTTGTTACCATTTATTTTCGAAAGAATATGAAGTCTGAAATTCAAATGTCTGTCATTCAATAAACTCAGCCTTCAGTGATTTCTGGCAAACATCCTGAAACCACAGAGTTTATGAGGAACAGAACAAAAAACTTAACAAGTGGTGGCTAGGGACATTAGGCTCTTTTTACCCTATACCCAGGGTACAGGGTTTGAGCCCGAGTACCTCTAGCCACCAGGTGTATTACAATGGACACACAGACACACACACTCTCTGCAAGCTGCAGTATTTGAAGTTGCCCACCTGTTACCTTACAATCCAAGGCTCATTCATTATGTATAAACATATTTCCCGGCAGAAGATTTGAGCGAAAGTAGTTTCAGCCCAGAACGGCTCATTCCACACAACACTTAAATGAAAGCAGTTTCAGTTTGCAAGCAATACGTTTGAACACATTTCCTGACAGAATCCATACACACACCAGTTTGCAAGCAGCAGCATTATAACGAATACATTTCCTGACAGAACCCACACACACACACTAGTTTGCAAGCATCAGCAGCATTATAATGAACACATTTCCTGACAGAACCCACACACACACCAGTTTGCAAGCAGCAGCATTTGAAGTTGACCACCCGTTACCTTACAATCCAAGGCTCATTCATTCTGTATAAACACATTTCCCAGTAGAGGACTTGAACGAAAGCAGTTTCAGCCCAGAACGGCTAATTCCACTTACATGAACACAGTTACAGTTTGCAGGCAATACGTTTGAACACATTTTTCGGCAGTTTCACATAAGGAACACATTTCCAATCCTGACAGAACCCACACACAACAGTTTGCAAGCAGCAGCATTATAATGAACACATTTCCTGACAGAACCCACCCACACACACACACACACACACACACACACACACAGACACACAGACACACAGACACACACACACACACACCAGTTTGCAAGCAGCAGCATTTGAAGTTGTCCACCCGTTACCTTACAATCCTAAGGCTCATTCATTCTGTATAAACACATTTCCTGGCAGAAAGCTTAAACAAAAGCAGTTTCAGCCCAGCCAACATTTGAACAGAAGCTCGCCTAGCTGGAAACGTATGCAGAGCTTAATTCTGATAGGCTGGTAGCACTGACGGTGATGACGTCAGCTAAAACTGCGTGAAATGTAAAAATAAAAGTAGAAAAAAGCGGAAATGATGGGGTGTCACTCGGGAATCATAGCACCCCATCATTTGGGCCCCAAAACTCGGTAAAAAACGAGTAATTTGGGACGGTTGGGAGGTATGTTGGAAGGTCATTGTTTAACCCTGCCATTCTCACTGTGCATCCCTGTCGCATTCAAGTGGTAGAATGTATTAAGCCTTGCAAATGATGTCCTTGCCCCAATGTACAATGTAACCATGGCCCAGCCCACCTGTAGAGTATCTCGGTGTGATCGCTGGTCTCCTCCAGAGATACTGCCACAGAGCATTTACCTGGCTATGCACTCTTTGACACCCTTCCCCCAAAGTAGAGATGAGCAGGCTTAAGAGTCATAATTTTTCTCCTGCTCCATGCCAGCTCCAACATATACCAGAAATGCAAGCAAAACTAGGATTGTCTGGGGCAAAGTCAGAGCTTTAGGCCTCTGTGCCAGCAGAACTGGCTTGAAGGCAGTTAAACGTGTGATGTGAGATTATGTTTGGTATAGTTGTATGGCTCAAGTGTCTAGGAATAAAATTATATTCTTGAAGGATAAAAGAGGCTTAAATGTTCCTGACCCTTCTCTGTATTATGGGGAAGTAAAGATGAAAAGCATGCATCAAATGCATATGAGGCAATATAAGGCTATATGGAAAATGTTATTAGGTTTAACTACTGCAGATGTCAGTAGATTTGAAAGGTTCTTATTTGGGGTGCATTAGACTAGGAGAAGTAACAAAATCTTATTCCATAAGAAATCCATTTGGAAATAGTTTGTTTAATAGCCTTTCCAGAAAACTGAGCTGGAGGCAAAAGAAACAAACAATTGGTTAGATTTCTCTTTTAGTCTTGTCCAACCTTCTGGCAGAAGTCAAAGCTAACAAAAGAACTGTCTCAAGATAAAACTTAATATCTGAAGATGCAGCAGGCAAAAGGGAGGCAAAGTAGTTTTTCTAAACATAATTAAGAAGATCCCAAGGAGGAACAGGAGGGTTCTGGGAGGCCTTAATTCTTAGCCCCTTCAAGAGAATTGTCTCACCAAAATGAGAAAAAAAAGGGATCAGTATTGTGGGACAGAAGAGAAGGGTTCAGAGGAGAATCAAGGGAGGCTCACAAGTGCTGCTTTAGGATACCAAATACCAAAACTGTCGAGGCCAATTTGGATCAATCAAGATGAGGAACTTGGCTGTCCTGTTTCTTATCTTTTAAGAGCACTTTTCAGATACCATTGAAGCTTTCTCATATGAAGCCTTGCATTTTCAACAGACAGTATGTAGGAAGCCATGTAGCAGTGCATAGGAATTTCCTCCAGTGAGGAGCTGGAGTAAGTTGTAAAGGAAGTGAAAATTGAAGCCAGCTGTATTTTTTTTTTTCTGTAGTGAGGCCCCAGCTTGTAGGTTGTGAGGGAGGGCTCAGAAATACCATAAAGATCCTTGCTGTCTGCCTGAATAAGGCAGTCGTCCAAATAGGGGGTAAATCTGAATCCCCTGGAGTCTGCAATAAGCCACTACTGGTGCCAGGCACTTAAGAAGACTCTAGGCGATGAATAATAACCAAAAGGCCAGTACCAGAGAGTGAAGTGTCTCGAACCTGCCTTGAACCTGAGGAATTTCCTCCCTCACTGCACAGCCTGAATGTGTAATGTAAATAAGCTTCCTCCAGCTGTCCAGTCACTGCATCCTGGCGTCCTGAAGGCATTGCTGCTGCAGAAGTAACATCTTGAATTTTTGAATTTGTTTAGAGTGTTTAACACAGAAGGTCAGAATGAGTCTCCTCTCCATGCTTTGCTTTCTTGTGGAGAAAGAAACAGTCCCTTCCCAAACCTGAGAGACTCTGAGGGAGAGTGGAACTGGCCTCTAGAGCCTGATGAGCATCATTTGCCTCTGACCATTGATGCGAAGCCCTTGGCAAGGTATGAAAGTGGAATATGTAGCCTTTTTATCACGTCCCCAATACATTTGTTGTCCTGGGTATCCAACAGATCCTCCTTAAGAAATACAACATGTAGTATTGGCTTTTTATAATATGCTTGCAAGGTTGGAACCTAAAAACTGGTCAACACCACTACTGCCTGTTGGGCATAGTGAAGTGGGTTTGCAAGAGGAGGTAGAGTTATACAACTAGAAAGGGACAAAGGCAAGAATTTTTTTTGGGGGGGGACAGCTACGATCTGGCTCAGATTGGAGTGCTTGGCTGCAGGCTCAACAAGTGTATGTCACCACATTTTTTAAGAAATGAATATGATGGGCTTACAGAAAAATCAAGGTGAACTGGTTTAGCAAAGCTATTGGGCGCTACACCCTATACCACTAAAAGTAGTAGCTTTAGCACCCAAAGAAAGGGAAGAATCCTGTAGTAATGCCTGAAAGTGTCAGCACAAATACTTCTCTACTCCACAAAGGCTGCAGAAGATTCTTCCAGTTACAGACACTCACTCCTGGTGGTTTGAGGAGGGGGTACTCGGCATATGTCAATATATTTTTGGGCATGTTCAGGTTTTACTGCATTTAAGGCTGGTGTAGAAGATTTTATGATAGGAGCTTGGAGGCAGGAGACACAACCTATATGGTTGTTGAGATATGGCAAAATGTAAACTCTTCTAAATTACAATGAGCAACGCTATTTCTATCGATGTTAGAAACCATGAAAGTTATAACAAAGAAATGGAAAAGTCTGCCTCAAATAGTGAATGATATAATAGAAGTTATGGATGAATTAACTTTATGAAATCATACTGCTAAAATGACTTCAAGGGAAAAGTATGTAACTAGGTGATTGCCACAATCTTTGTATACTGACATAATACTATTATTTTGTTATGAATTCAGGTACAGAAATTTTAGAATGAAATCAAGCTGGATTACTTATAGTAATATAGGTTTTATATACATATTTATGCTTTGCTACTAACTCTCAAGCTTTCCCCCTCATGAAACTCAGGACTGCTCCATACCCAGTAATTTTCAGAGCAAGCTGTCCAGAGGAGCTGGACATCCAGGCAGTAATTAGGGTGTTTTGTGATGTGGTTCTTGCCCTGTCCTTCAGTGCTGCTCCTGGAGCAGTACATACTCTTGTTCCCTCACCCAGTTAAGTCCAACTTACCACAAAGATTGGGACCCTATGGCAACCAATCACACATGTCCCTGTGTGGGGAACCATATGATGCACACCCCCAAGAAGTTTCATATTATATAGGATGTGAACACTAAAGTATGGCCATTACCCTGCCCCTAGTGATGGTGTGCATACCTGCATCACCACAGTGACTACCTATGCCTCTCCATGTACACATTTGTGCTCCCTTAAATGTGAAGGCAACGCCTACCATCATCAGCTCGATTAGCCTCGGCATGCATCCTTCCTGATACTGGAACCTGCTTTCAGAGCTGCAGGCCTCTGCCTACAGTACAGCAGCAGCACAATAGTCAGGAACCACCACAGTCTTCCCTCCAGGATGAGCAAGGCATAACCACTCATTTTCCATCCTCTTCCTCTCTTTGGCTCTGGTCATCTGGATCACAGTCAGGGCTTTCTCCTTCTGCATCACAGAGATGGATTATTCCTATCAATCTTTGGATTCAATTGGTTTACTTCCTGAATTGAAAAGGTTTGTAATATATACAGAATGTATATCTTCTGTTCAGCAATGGTAACATTATTCTAAATCCCTTTTAGATACCTATTCAAAATGTTTTGTTGGGTCCATACACATTAGCTATGGTTTTAATGTTGTATTTACCATTCAATTTTTTAATGTAAAAGTAGGTGTTGTCTGTGACTGCCCCTGACAAGAATAACAGTTCCCATATGACACCATTTTTATTTATGTATCAAGTTGAAGTAAATGGATCAAATGTGACATGAAGCTTAATTGTATTCAATGAAAATGGAAGATGTACTTTGGATTGTCTGTAAAATATAATACAAATACATCATGTTGGAATTATTAACATGCTAGAGAAAGAGTTTTTTTAGTCAGAAAAGCTGAGACTTACTGTTCTATTAATAAGCAGTAATAACACTGAATTTTGCTCTGTATCTGCAGAATAGAGCTTTGAAACAAAGTCAAGTGCATCTATTAGGAAAGATGAAGGTCCATAAAGCAAATTCACATCTGTTTAACAATTGCAGCATGCAGAAAAACAAGTCCACATCATAAACAAATTGAAGTTTTTAATGCAAACTGGACAAACTTTGCAAATTTGGATATACAGAATAAAATGCATTAATCCACAGTGAATAAAACACAGCAAAATCAGGACTTCGGATAAGTGTTTCCTATTGATTAATGCAATAACTGTGGTAAATTCTCTTCAGGTTTTCATTTACAGCATGCATTGCCCAGTTAAATGACTTTCTATGTCCTTTAACACTTGAACTTCAAAAAAAGCATGAATTACTTATTATTCAGAGCAGATGACAGGAAGATATTCACTGTTGCAGTTTATCACAGCCATAGTTATTCACATGAGTTACAGTTGCAATTAAGTGGAACTGTGCCAGAAAACTTGATTTTCAGCTGAATTTTATATGGTAAGCAGTGAACCATCAGAAAAACTAAATGAAAACTCCAGCCAAGTTAGAAATTCCAATGAGTGACCTGCCAAACCTCCTGTAATAGAGGCTCATGGTCTATATGCAAATGACCCTTTTGAACCTCAGGTGTTTCAGCTATATGGCGATTCTGATTGCCCATGACTTTTACATTTGAAGTCATTTTAATGGACAATTTAAGGCCAATAAAGGCAAAGCCCTCTAGCTATCGGTATGCATATTTTAGTCTTGTTATGACATCATCAGCATTGCATAAGCAGTGTGTTTGACTAAGCATACGAAACACAGGGTTGTTATATGCAGCAGATGTCCATTGTCATTAGGGTGACTGCAAACATCCCAACTAACAAATTAAAACAAAGAGTTAGAAAGTCACACTGAAAAACCAATCAGGAAAAAAACTAAATGAAAACTCCAGCCAAGCTAGAAATTCCAATGAGTGACCTGCCAAACCTCCTGTAACAGAGGCTCACGGGATACATGCAAATGACCCGTATGAACATCAGGTGTTTCAACTATATGGCGATTCTGATTGCCCATGACTTTTACATTTGAAGTCGTTTTAATGGACAATTTCAGGCCAATAAAGCCAAACCCCACTAGTTATGGATATGCATATTTCGGTCTTGTTATGACTTCATCAGCATAGCATAAGCAGAGTCTTATGAACACCAGGTGTTTCAGCTACATTCTGATCGCCAACACCTGATGTTCATAAGGGTCATTTGCATATATCCCATGAGCCTCTGTTACAGGAGGTTTGGGAGGTCACTCATTGCTATTTCTAGCTTGGCTGGAGTTTTCATTTAGTTTTTTTTCTGATTGGTTTTTCAATGTAACTTTCTAACTCTTTGTTTTAATTTGTTAGTTGGAATATTTGCAGTCACCCTAATGATAATGGATATCAGCTGGGTATAACAACTAACTCTGTGTTTCTTATTCTTAGTCAAAAACTCTACTTATGCTTTCCTGATGAGGTCATAAGACCAAAATATGCATATCCATAGTTAGTAGGGTTTGGCTTTATTGGCCTGAAATTGTCCATTAAAACAACTTCAATTGTAAAAGTCATGGTCACTCAGAATCGCCATATAGCTGTAACACCTGATCTTCATAAGGTTCATTTGCATATATCACTATTTCTTGCTTGGCTGGAGTTTTCATTTAGTTTTTTTTTCTGATTGGTTTTTCAGTTTGACTTTCTCTTTGTTTTAATTTGTAAGCAGTGATCCACTAAAATATGTCATGTAACTCCCTAGTGGTTCAGGACCTATCAATTGGTAAATATGGGCTTAAACCGAAGAAAGCTGAACGTTCTGATCTTTTAATGCATTAAGAACAATTCAGTCTTTCAATCTGCTGTTTATCATGTTTTTCTTTTAAACCAAACTTGGATAAAAACATTATTTCTTTAATTAATCTTACAAGGAAGATAGGTCACAGAATGAGATTGTCACAGAATGAGATTGTCTTAATTAAAACATCCTTGTTATGTACATAACCAGTCCAAGCAACATTTGAGAAAAGCTTTAATGTACATAAAGAAAAGAAACAGAATTCACTATTAAAGATGTACCTGCACTTTTTAAATATCTTTGGCAAGAAAAAATGCTGAAGAACTTTCCATTTATAAAAATGTGGGTTGATTATTTGCAAGATGCTTTCAAGGCTTTTGCTGAATTATTTAGGTATAAAGACTATATTACTTAATTTACTAAATTGTCCTTAACTGATAACTTTACATGTTCTCTCTTTATCTTCCAAACAGAAAATTCTTACACGTATTCACTGTTTCACAGCAAATTCAACCCAACAGAGTCATGCAACCCCCTACGGCTTGGCAATGCCAACCCTTAGAGCCTGCATTGTCAAATTAATGAATGACACTTTGTACACTCGGGTGTCTTCCTGCTGATGTCATTTTTTCAAATATGTTCAATTTCAACAGGGCACCACTTATCTTCCCCCAACCTAGGGGTCATTTGTATGCTATTTTGTTTGGAAGCTTGCTTCTAGACTTATTTATTCTTTTTTTTTGAATGTTTTGTGTTATGTGGGTACTCAGAGATTTGAGGAGGTGTCTTTAGGTGCCAAGGATTATGGGTAAAGAAGAGGAGCTTAAATAGCCTGGGAAAGGTTTGCAAGCCAGGATAAGTCCTGCCAGTCTTAGTTCTAGAGGATAAGTCCTGCCAGTCTTAGTTCTAGAGGTGAAGTAGTATTCTGCTAAGTAAATAACATTTGTTTTTTTACCCACAAAAGTGTAGCCATCTCTGAAGTTACAACCTTACTACTACACCAACACCCTACTATACTATGTATTCAGGACATAAACACTACACAAGTATTCCTCTTTACTATTTTAGCCACATTATTCCTGATTCCCACTATCCACATCATTGAATTTTGATGTAGTAAAATAAATTCTGCCGGCCCACCAACTTGTCCAGAAAATAGCTACTTAACACATCACTTAAAATCATACCACAATATGCTGGCTTCAGATGTTAGCAGTTTATCTTTCTACAGAAGAACTGCTTTTTAAGAACCAAACTAGCATCATCCATTACAGACTCGGTACTGCAATTTCCTTTACAGTAGACTACCTCTTATCCAGCCTCTCTTTAACCAGCCATCAAATTTCTGCTGTAGCCCAAGCGAAAAACAACAGAGAAGAACAACACGTCCTTGATACTGGGCTAAATAATGACGCATTTGAGTTTTAGAATTCACATTCATTAGAAAAATGCATACTAACACAAATCCTGTTATTCTGGCTGATTTATAACCTATAAATGCTATTTTGTACTCTTTTTCTGATTAACCAGCCATTCGTTTATCCAGCCTAAGGTCTGATCCCAGTGAGACCGGACAAGAGAGAAACTACTGTATTTAATATCTCTAAAAACTGAAAAAAAGTAGAAGACATAAATCCCAAGCTAGGTCCATCAGTCTCACTAAAAATTCAAAGTTCCAAAAAGCCAGAAAAAAAAAGAACAAAAACTCAGAGAACAGCAATTCTCAAAAGTCACTCTTCTTTAAAACTTCTTATTGTGGCATTGTGCGCGGGTGAAACGTCTGGGAGGAACCTGGCTGACTTGTCCTTTGAAAGAAGGGGATTGAATATCCTCTGGATATGATTCGCAACACCCACTGATCTAAGTGATTGATTCCCAGGCTGATGGGTGTAGCAATAGTCGACCCCCAACTGCCTCCAGAGATGAGCAGCTAGGCAACCCTTCAGGGTTGCTGCGCGAGCCTGTCCGAGAATGAATCTGAGACCCTTGATTCCTGCCATGAGGGCGGCATCTATCAAATCCCCCTCTGCCTCTGGGGGAAGGCAAGTTCCAAGCATCCTGGGAATAAACCTGAGACTTCCAGAACCACATCTTCTTTGCCCCTGCTGATTCCTGGAGAAGGATCGGTGAGGGGTAGAGAAGCAGATCCAAACAGCAGACAGAGTCTTTCCGTCCTTGGTCTGGACCAGTGTGTCATGTACCGTCTTTCCAAAGAGTGTGGAACAATCGTAAGGGGTATTTATGAAAGATGCCTTGAACGGCTCCGAGAAGGTACACAGCCACAGCCAGGCATGATGTTTGATGGCAACGCCTGTCCCAGCAGCTCTAGCTGTGCCCTCTGTAGCATGAGAGAGAAGCCGCATAGAGATATTGGCAATGGAGGTGAGGGTGAACATCAAGAGGAGAAAACCTTCTTGTCCTCTGCCGACATGGTCCCTGGGATAGACACGGCGACCTCCTTCACCAAGTCTCGCTGAAGTCTAATAACATGTGCTATATAGTTCAGCGTACGCACAGTGAACATGGCTAAAGTACAGAAAGAAAATAAAATCATCGACCACAGTGTAGAAGCAGATGGCAATGAGGCACAAACCAGAAACTCTTGACAGGTATAAATAAAAACGATTTATTCCACCAACGTAAAACACAGACTAAGCGCTTTCACCAGATACACTGGCTTCATCAGAGTCATAGAAAACACCCAGCAAGCTGCTCTTAAATACCATTAAATTGTCAATGATTCAATTAATCAATCAACTAATCAAATGTTGAATGTCAACTGAAACAACCTTCAAAAACAGCCCTTACAAACATTAAACTTCAAACATTTGTAAATACTAAATAATTGAAAAGTATATATATGTAATAATATATGTATACTAGACATGTACCCTAAATACATATGCAACCTAAAAACTATTAAATAATTATTAAATACATCCAGATTGAAATAAAATAAAATAAATTAAAATAAATACCATTGATTCTGGATGGCTTAAATGAAACTAGCCCTATATTTCAGTAGGGGTTTCAAGGAAATACTCTCATTGATCCCAGGGAATTTAGTGGCATTCAACCTAATCTGCCATTCCATTTACATAATTATTGATGTCACCGTGGTGATTAGATTGAACCCTATCTACGATGAAAAATAAAAATTTTTTAAAATCATGACATCCCCGGGAATGTGTAAATAGTGCATTGTGTTCATCCCTTCTTCTAATCGAGCCACAATGTTCTCTAATTCTCTCTTTCAAACTTCGCATGACATACAAGTCGCTATGTAAACACAATTCTTTGTCCTACAATTACACAGTCCAGGGCATGCAATGGTGCGCCCATAACCTGTTATAATAAGGTACGCCTCTCAATATGTACCTGCACCATTTGCAACAACCACATTTGCTCATGAAATGTCCTTCAAATTGGATCCCCTGCTGTAAACTACAGTAGGAGTGTCACCCAAAATGCCTCTCATGTCCCTACTCAAAAAATGCTCCCAAAGACCCCTCAAACTTGAACAAATATCCGATGAGATATCATTGTATTTCAGAATAAATTTGTCATATTAATATTGTGAGACAGGGTAGCCTTTGTTTTCAAAATTTGGGTATTTACTATTCCTCTTGTAAACTTGTAACCTCTTTCTAAAAATAAACCAATGAGTGTATATATCTCGCTTAAGCGTTGTATCATCACTAATTAACCTAGACAAGCGGACCATTTGGCCCTTCACAATCCTCTCCTTTGATGCAGACAACTTGCAAAGTGTAACATGGAATTTGCATAACTGGGTTTCCTATAAATATTACTGATGAATCCCACATCGCTTTTGGAAATCCTGATGTCCAAATAGTTAGCAAAATCCTGACTCAAATTGTAAGTAAATTTAAGGAATCCAGAACTGCTGTTTAAATATGACATAAATTCCTTGACACTTTGTTCATCCCCCCGCCAAAGAATTAACAGGTCATCGAGAAATCTGTTATACAGTAAAATGTTATCAGTGAAACTAGAATCAAACATATTTCCTTTTTCCCAAGCCAAAAGGACTAAGGTAGCGAACACTGGGGCTGCTTGGGCCCCCATATACCCTTTGCTGTTTGTATAATTCTCCTTCAAATAGTAAAAAATTGTTTTTTAAAACAAGTTCCATCAAACCATAACATATTTCTAATCTTTCCAAGTCAAAACTAGGACTGGATAAAAGACTGTCATGAAATAAATCAAGACCGATTTGATGTGGAATTACTGAGAACAAATTAATGACATCTATTGTCAGGAAACCAAAGTTGTCCATATCTACATCATTAACTAAACTCAGTCTCTCAAGACAATGCCACGAGTCTTTCAATATGTGTCCTGCATCCAATACAGTTTTCTTACAGTGCAGGTCAACATAGGCAGCCAAGGGTTCAGTGTTTGAGCCCTTTGCAGAAACAATAGGTCTAAACTGCAGATGTTCCGTTCCCTTGTGTACCTTTGGTATGCCAAAAAATTTTGGCATTTTAGGAAATTTGACTACCAGATAGTTGTATTCTATCTCATTGATTGCTCCTTGATGTAAAGCATCCAATAAGTATAAATCAATTCTCTGATATGCTAGGTTGACCTCATGTACGGAACCCCTATTGTATGTGTTGTCATCACTTAACAATTTCATGATCTGGCATGTGTAGTCAAAATTATGCATGATCAAAACAATTTTTTACTACTTGAAGGAGAATTATACAAACAGCAAACCAGGGTGGCTATGGGGGCCCGTTGTGCCCCAGTGTTCGCTAACTTAGTCCTTTAGCTTGGGGAAAAAGGAAATATATTTGATTCTAGTTTCACTGATAACATTTTACTGTATAACAGAATTCTCGATGACCTGTTAATTCTTTGGCGGGGGGATGAACAAAGTGTCAAGGAATTTATGTCATATTTAAACAGCAGTTCTGGATTCCTTAAATTTACTTACAATTGGAGTCAGGATTTTGCTAACTATTTGGACATCAGGATTTCCAAAAGCAATGTGGGATTCATCAGTAATATTTATAGGAAACCCAGTTATGCAAATTCCATGTTACACTTTACAAGTTGTCACCCCTTGTATCAAAGGAGAGGATTGGTGAAGGGCCAAATGGTCCGTTTGTCTAGGTTAATTAGTGATGATACAACGTTTAAGAACGAGATATATACACTCATTGGTTTATTTTTAGAAAGAGGTTACCCACTTGCTTTGCTAGTCAAAATTAAACGGGAAGTTTACAAAAAGAGGAATAGTAAATACTCCCCAATTTTGAAAACAAAGGCTACCCTGTCTCACAATATTAATATGACCGAGGACCCACCAGGGGACAACACGGGTGGGTGTGGACCCAAATTTATTCTGAAATACAATGATATCTCATCGGATATTTGTTCAAGTTTGAGGGGTCTTTGGGAGCATTTTTTGAGTAGGGACATGAGAGGCATTTTGGGTGACACTCCTACTATAGTTTACAGCAGGGGATCCAATTTGAAGGACATTTTGGAGAGTACTGGGAATGGTCACAGACGTTCCCTCATGAGCAAATGTGGTTGTTGCAAATGTTATAACTGGTTATGGGCGCACCATTGCATGCCCTGGACTGTGTAATTGTAGGACAAAGAATTGTGTTTATGTCATGCGACACATTTTACGCCGCATGACCACACAAAGTTTGAAAGAGAGAATTAGAGAACATTAGAAGGGATGAACACAATGCACTGTTTATGTCATGATTTTAAAAAATTTTTATTTTTCATCGTAGATAGGGTTCAATCTAATCACCACGGTGACATCAATAATTATGTAGCATTACTGGAAATGGAATGTTTATTTCAATCTGGATGCATTTAATAATTATTTAATAGTTTTTAGGTTGCATATGTATTTGGCTTTGTCAAAGGCAGATCATGCCTTTTAAACTTGGTTGACTTTTTCGAAACAGTCACCAAAGCCATTGATGAGGGAAAGGCAGTCCATACAGCCTACCTGGATCTGGCCTTCGATACAATACCTCACTCGGGTATCATTGAAAAACTCAGCAGCTTAAATGTTAACCCATACATCACAAGATGGGTTGCAAACTGGCTGAGTGACAGAACCCACAGGGTCAGAGTTGCTGGCGCCATGTCAGACTCAAAGCCTGTCACAAGTGGGGTCCCACAGGGCTCAGTCCTGGGCCCACTCTTGTTTGGCATCTACTTTTCGTACAAGCAAACACAGGAGGGTTATGGCTGACAAAGTTTGCAGATGACTGCAAACTGGGAGCCATAGTAGAAAACACATCTGACACAGATATCCTTCAGAAGGGTCTCACAGAAACGGATAACTGGTGCCAGAGCCATGGCCTAAAGTTAAATGCCAAAATGCATAGTCATACCCTTCGGAAAAACAAGGTTACCCTAGCTACCAAATAGGTGGCAATCCACTGAGCACAGAAGAAGTTATCAGGGACTTGGGGACCCAGGTTGATTGTAGTCTGTCATTCGACACCCATGTAGCTAAAGTAGTTAGGAAGACCTTCTACATTGCCCACCTTATCATGAAGGGATTCTCATCTAGATCAAGGGAGGTCATGGTCTCCCTTTACTCATCACTCATCAGACCAATGATTGAGTACAATGCCCCATTCGAATGTATCTGACCCGACACTTGCAGCAGCTGGAGAGACCACAAAGTTCCTCACCAAAAGGATAAAGGGTCTCAAAATCTGTCCTATGCTGCCCGACTGAAAGAACTCCAGCTCTATTCAGTCGCTTACGCTGCTCAGAGCTGACCTTTGCCTAACATACAAGGCCATGTCAAACCCAGATCTGATGAATATGCTTCACCTCAAAAATCTAGATCCACCAGAGCCGCTGGAGGGATAGATTCATCACCCAAAGACTCCTATGCTGTGGAACAAAATCCCAGTATATGTGAGGCAGAGCAGGCCTTGTTCAAGAGAAATCTTGACCAATGGATGGGAGATCGCAAATATACCCCAGGGATTACCTCAGTGTCACTGCTCGACAGAGGCACAGCAAAATAATGGGTATAGTTCCCCATACTTAAGGGGTGGCGTAAGCCACAAAACGATGGGCTAGGCTTGTAAATGCCCTCGGGCAGATAGCCTAGTATGAACCTATGAACCTATGTCTAGTATACATATACTATTACATATATATACTTTTCAATTATTTAGTATTTACAAATGTTTGAAGTTTAATGTTTGTAAGGGCTGTTTTTGAAGGTTGTTTCAGTTGACATTCAACATTTGATTAGTTGATTGATTAATTGAATCATTGACAATTTAATGGTATTTAAGAGCAGCTTGCTGGGTGTTTTCTATGACTCTGATGAAGCCAGTATCTGGTGAAAGCGCTTAGTCTGTGTTTTACGTTGGTGGAATAAATCATTTTTATTTATACCTGTCAAGAGTTTCTGGTTTGTGCCTCATTGCCGTCTGCTTCTACACTGTGGTCGATGATTTTATTTTCATTTTGGTGGATTCCTGCATTGGAGTCATTTGTTGGACTTTGAATGGCTAAAGTACAGGCCCACTTGCCAAAATGGTCCAATGTCCTAGACTCTCGGTTCAGCGGGTGGACCGTGGAGCTCTCCTGTGCAAGCTCCTTCTTGGTGGCTGCCACCATGACCATGGCATCAACAGGGGGTCCCTTTGACCAATTCGTCTTGTCTGTGGGGGTGCTGAGGACCTTATTGGGGTGCTTGGGAATTGGCTCAACTGTGTCGGGCTCATTCCACATCCAAGATGTCACGAGATCCACCAGAGGATCTGTGGGAGGGGACACCCAGGAGGTAGAGGGTCCTGTGCCAAACGCCTCCAGGAACACAGACTCTTCAGGATTGGGTTTTTTGGACAGACCACCCCCGCACTGTCTCAGAATTTCCATGATGTCTCCCAATGAGACATCCTGTGGGGGTGATTGGGGGGGAAACACTCTCCCTCCTCCAAACCAGTGTCTTCTGTGAGAGACTCTGGTGGGGAGTCTATGTGCCTTCTTTTGCATGTACATTTTCGAGGAACCTCCTCAGGGGGTTCTCTGGGGAGGACTCAAAAACATCTAGCTGCTTCCGTATGGGATATCCCTGGGGATAAGAGGCAGCAGGTTGCCCTGAGATAACAGGATGGCAGGATCTGTACCAGAAATAGAGTGAGCCAGGACAGATTCTGAAGACAACATTGTCAAGGGTCTTGATGGGATCGAGAGAACCCTCTCCACCACAACAAAAGGCAGAAGGAGAACAAACCACCTGAGTAGGCACTTCAGACGGGTATGCAACCCTCTGGATCAATGGGGGAGCTGGAGCCAAACCTCGAGGCACACAGACTTCAAATGAAAGGCTCTGCTCTGAAAAACTCAGGGCCGAAACCATCCCCTCAGATCTGGAGCAAAGGCTACGGCTCCAAGAGCTGGCTGGATCCCAACTCGTCGGATATGACCTGCTCAAGGTAATGGCCGGGATCGAGGTACCAGGCGCCGACCCCTAGACGCTGAGGGTCCTCGGATCCAAGGACTTCAAAACAGAGGATTGGATTGGAGAAGGAGTAATCAGGATGAAAGCGGACTGTATGCCCCCCGCTCCCATCTGCATGAAGATGAATCTCCGCATCATACTTTCCACCTAGGCTTCAGAAATGTTGTAGGTGGATCTGGAGGAAAAAGCCACAAACACCGGCCTAGAGAGGCGGTGAGGTGACACTGAGGCCAGGGAACAACTCTGAAGCACCACTGGCTCCGGGAAGAAATGAGGGAATGGAGTCGGGGAGACTCCACCCTCAGAGCTGAGCAAAGCTTGGCTGGAGGGCCAGCAGAGGACGAGTGGTCAGGGGATCGCTTCTTAGACATGTACTTATGGCCACACTTCGTGCATTTGCAAAAACCCAGTTTGGGAGTCTATGACATAGTCACGAGAGAGAGGCCCAAACACACACACACACACACACACACACACACACACACACACACACACACACACATATCTAGACAGAACAGAAAGAAAGTTTTGTTTTTTTTTTTGTTTGTTTTACCAAAGCGAAACATGGAAGGGGAAGTGATAGGAAAGGTAGATAAAGGAATTCCTAGTTAGAGAGACAGACTAAAGCAAAGAAAAATATATACACACTTACCCAAAAAGCTCAGAGCAATGGATCACAATGCTTACACAAGCGTGGCAAATGAGATCTGAAGGGAGTAAGGAGACAGGGGTATTATGGGTAGGGGAGGATCTTGGAGCTTGGATCAGATGCTGGAGAAATGCGGGCAGAGTCGGATCTGTGCTGGATCCATGTTCCCACAGGTTGAAGAGCAAATGAAGACAACAACTGTAAATTCTATTGTTTTTTACCCACAAAAGTGTAGCCATCTCTGAAGTTACAACCTTACTACTACACCAACACCCTATTATACTATGTATTCAGAACATAAACACTACACAAGTATTCCTCTTTACTATTTTAGCCATATTATTTCTAATTCCCACTATCTACACCATTTAATTTTGATGTATTAAAGTAAATTCTGCCGGTCCAGCAAATAACTACTTAGCACGTCACTTAAAATCATACCTCAATATGCCTGACTTCAGTTGTTAGCAGTTTATCTTTCTACAGAAGAACTGATTTTTAGGAACCAAACTAGCATCATCGATTACAGACTCGGTACTGCAATTTACTTTACAGTAGACTCTCTCTTATCCAGCCTCTCTTTAACAGGCCATCAAATTTCTGCTGTTGCCCTAGCAAAAGACAATAGAGAAGAACAACACTTCTGCCTCCTCTGGGCTAAATAGCAACACACTTGAGTTTTAGACTTCATATTCATTAGAAAAATGCATACTAACACAAATCCTGTTATTCTGAATGAGTTATAACCTATAAATGCTATTCTGTACTCTTTTTCTGATTAACCAGCCATTCGTTTATCCACCTTAAGGTCCGGTCCCAGAGAGACTAGATAAGAGAGAGTCTACAGTATTTAATATCTCTAAAAATTGAAAAAAGTAGAAGACGCAAATCCCAAGCTAGGCCCAGTCAGTCTCACTAAAAATGCACAGTTCCAGCAATCTGGAAAAAAAAAAGACCAAACCCCCAGAGAACAGCAATTCTCAAATGTCACTCTTTTTTTAAAACTTTTTATTGTGGCATGTGGCAACCCCCACCCCCACACAATGTCTCAACTTACATAGAACAACTCCAAGCTTGCCATACCTCGGAAAAAAGGGAATATTCTGAGAAATGTCATTTCGGACTTGATATATATGCAAGTCTGATCTTTCAGGCATTCACTCTCTGCATTTTGGGACTCACTCTAGTGGGTCACAACATTTCAAATGGTTACCAGACAGGCATGGTGATACAGATGAAACTGCTAATGCACATCTGTTGTTAAAATAACTATGTAACTTTTGTGTGACTGAGTTTCATTCTTGTCATCTCAAGGACACAGTCCCAACCTTATTCTCCTGGGTGGCTACTCCACACCACAGATAATAGTGGCACTGAAGGTAGACCACCACCTGGAAATCACACAATCTACAGTGTCCTGCACAGGTGTTTTAGAAGTGTTTGTGCAGCAGCTGCACAATCATTATCCACAGAAAAAAGGCTTGTGAGGTGGTCACAGACTTGGTACTGTGCACAACAGATGATTCAGGTAAGGGACTGATATACATTTGGTAACAGATTTTTATGCATTGAAAAAAACAAACAGCTGAGGTTCACCTAGTCACTTTGGTACCCAATGCTTTGGTTGAAAATGAAAGAAAAAAGTACAGTGGTTTTCTTAATGGACTTTTGTTAAATCCCATTAAAATGTGAAACCAGTAAATATTAAGGTTGTGGCTAAAAAGGTTCCTTGGACCAGTTAACCTACATGGTTAACAAATGTCAAATTAAATGAATAGAACTTCTATAAAGTATTACAGATATCCCCTCCACTATTGTCATAATTAATGAAGAATACTGGAAGGTGCACTGACTGATTTATAATAGATTATGTAGCAACTTTAGTCATGAAGGAGGGGCTTGTCCTCAAGGATATCCTGTTGTGGCTGGTAAAGTACAGCTGTGTACACTTACCATAAAAGTAGATGTTCGAGTGTATTCACTGTTGCAGTCATCACACTTGGGTTATCTGCCTGCAGGTAGCCCTCAGTCGGCCCGAATACCAGAGACTTAGTATTTCTGCGTCGGTTGCTGTGGCTCCAGGAATGACTTCAGGTCGTCAGGGGTATAAAAACAGCAGCCAACGTCATTACATCCGTTTTTTCTTTCCCCAAATGTTAGGAGCCCCCAAATAGGGAGCTAAGTTATGGTGGAAAAAGCACCACCAGTAAAAAGTAAATACCAATAGCCCTGTAAGAGGTGAGTAATACATTGAGAGAGAGAGAGAGAGAGATGGGGGCTGTGGGGGTGGGAAACCAGGACTGCAACAGTGAATACACTTGAGCATCTACATTTATGGTAAGTGTACACAACTGTACTATGTTCTTCATGTTTCACTGTTGGAGTCATCAAACTTGGGTTGATTCCCAAAGCTGAAGAATGGGTGGAGGCAGTCAAGAAAAGATGGGGCTAGCTAGCATGCCCTTTAGAACTGCTGTAGCAAAACCTGCCCTGGATTTGGAAAAGATAGGCAGGTGGTAATGCTTGGTGAAGGTATGAACAGAACTCTAGGTAGCAGTTTCCAGAATGTTCCTGGTAGGGACTCCCCTGAGGAATGATGCAGAGGTAGAGGTTGCCCTGGTGGACTGCGTTCTGACCCCCTGAGAGGTTGGTTTCCCATGGTGTTTGTAACAGAAATGGATACAGTGTGCTATCCATTTGGAAATAGATTGTTTAGATATGGCCTTGCCCTCTGCCCCAGGTGCAAAGCTGAGTAGTAGCTGGTCAGATTTTCTGAAGGGCTTAGTCCTGTCAAGGTGGACTCTGAGCTGTCTGTGCACATCTAAAGAGTGCAGGATCCTTTCCCCTTTATTTTGAGGATTGGGAAAGAAGGTTGGCAAATGGATAGATTGGTTGAGAGCTACACTGGACACCACTTTAGGCATAAAAGTAGGGTTAGTTCTGAAGGAGACCCTGTCAGCATGAAAAATAATGAAGGGCTCCACAGCCATAAGCACTTGTAGCACAGACACTCTTCTAGCTGAAGTGATGAACAGAAGCAAGGCAATTTTTCCACGAGAGAAATTTTAACTCTGTTGACGCTGCAGGTTCAAAGGGGGAAGCGTGAGCTTTTCCAGTACAAAGTTAAGGTCCCAAGCAGCGGTGGGTGCTCTCCTTGATGGCCTTAAATTGTTGGCCCCTCTTAGGAACTGTTTGATGAGAGGGTGAGAGAAGAGAGTTGGCTCAGTGTTGTAATGAGCCGAGATGGCAGAGGCATGGATCTTAATGAAGAGAAGGAAAGGCCTCTGTCGAGTAGATCTGCTAGGTAATCCAGGATTAGATGTAAGGAGGGCAGAGCAGTGTTTGCTCCTTTAGACTGAATCCAGGAACAATACCTTTTTCACTTATCAGCATAGGATTTCCTTGTACCAAGTCTTCTGGCTTCCAGAATGATGTCCAGTACCCTTTTGCTTAGGCTGGTCACTGGGGGAGAATTCAAGGAATAAACCAGGCTGCAAGATTCAGGGTTTGCAGTTGCGGATGCAGGATCTGTCCCTCCTGCTGAGTGAGGAGGTTTGGGATATGAGGTAGATTCCATGGTGGCACCGGTGACAGGCTGCACAGTAGTGGGTACCAGGGCTGACGTGGCCAGTCTGGAGGAATCAGGATTTTCCCTTGGTCTGTCCTGTCTTACCTTGAGTAGTATTTTTGAAAGAAACGGCAGAGGGGGAAAGGCATAAATTGAGAGGTTTACCCACTGGAAGGATAGGGCATCCACTTTCCATGCTCTGCTGTGTGGTGTCCTGGTTCAGAATTTGCTGATCTGGTGATTGTAGGGGGAGGCAAAAAGGTCTACCTCTGGTATCCCCCATTTCTGGGTTAACAGGCTGAAAGTGCTGGGATTTAATTGCCACTTGTGTAGATCTAAGAGATTTCTGCTCAAGTCATCTGGAAGAGAGTTTTGTTTACCTGGCAGGAATTGAGCTTGCAGATGGATCTGCATGTCCAATGCCGTGTTCCACAGTGTCATGGCTAGCCTGCAGAGTGGGTAAGAGTGGGATCCCCCCTGCTTGTTGATGTAACACATAACTTTGGTGTTGTCTGGTTTTATTAGCAGGGGTCCAGGTGAGAGAAGGGATCTGAAAGCTGTCAGAGTGTGCTGAACACTTAGCATCTCTTTTTGGTTGATGTGCAGATGAATTTGACTTGGGCTCTAGTGGCCCTGAATGCACTTGTCTCCCAGGTGTGTCCCCCAGGCATAGTCTGATGTATCTGTGGTTAGGGTCTGGGCGGTGTGGGGTTATATAAAGGGAAGTCCCTTGTTGTGGTTGCATGCTGCTGCCCACCAAAGAAACTGTCTTTAGACAAGGTATGATAGGTATGGTGGTTTCCTGGTCCTGAGAATGTTGGCACCAAAGACTTTTTAAGTACGACTGAAGTTTCCTCATATGCAGTCGGACATATGGAATTAGTAGAATGCAAGAGACCATGAACCCTAGAGCCTGTAGGATTTTCCTTCCGGATAGCTGGGTTCTGGTGGCCATTTGAATGAAGTAGCCTGTTAGATAGGCTTGTTTTTCTGGAGTAAGAAATGCCATCTGGGAGGCTGTGTCCAAGCTTGCACACAAGAATACAATTTTTTGACTGAAGACTAGTTTTAATTTCTTTTCATTGACAGTGTATCCCAGGGAGGTTAAAAGGTTCTTTACAAGTGTCAAGTGCTGCATCAGCTTTTCCTGACTGTCTGCGTGAATCAGGCAATTGTCCAAGTAAGGGTATATTTGAATGTTTCTCTGTCTGCAATAGGCAATGGCTGGAGCCAGGCATTTTGTGAAGACTCGGGGAGCAGTGGATAAGCCAAAGGGAAGTGCAGAAAACTGATAATGCATAGGTCTTGCCTTGAAACATGGATATTTCCTGCACGATTCCCTGATAGGGATGTGCAGATAGGCTTCTTTAAGTATAGGGGTGACTAGCCAGGCCTCTTTGGACAGCATAGGAAGAAGCTGCTGAAGGTTAAGCATTTTGAATTTTGGTTCCCCCAGGAAGATGTTTAGAATAGAAAGATCTAGGATTGGGTGCCCAAGTGCCGTCTTTTCTGGGTACCAGGAAAAGTCTGGAATAAAACCCTTGACTTATCTGTTCTGCAGGAACAGGCTGAAATGTCCTTATGGAGATAAGGGATTGAACTTGGTTTTGTACCACTGCCCACTGGTTTGGAGGAAGGTCTGGGAACCCTTTTGGGGTTGGGAGTGTGTGGAAGTACAATTTGTACCCCTGGGATACAATGTTGAGGACCCATTGGTCCTTGGTGATGGAGGTCCAGTTTTTTGCATGGTGGGCAAGTTTTCCTCCTAGGGACATGAGAAATTGGGCAGAGGTGAGGAGTGGGGTTGACAAGTCATTGTGAATTCTTTCCGTAAGGGGGTGGCTTAGCACTCCCTGTTTTAGAAGTGGAGGAACTCAATTGCTTAGATCTCTGTATACCCGAGACTGTAATCTGGGGGGGGGGGGTCTGTTTCTCCTGGGTCTAGTTTGAGATGGCCTTGAGGGGGCTGGAAAGGACCAATGTTTCGAGGGGCAATGCCTACTGATTCTTGGAGGCTGCACTTGCAAAAAATCTTGGACTGTCTGCATAGACTTTTTCTTCCATCTTTTTTAGACCCTCTTCTGCTTTAGTGCCAAACAAACTGTATTTATTCAAAGGGGCGTCTAGTAATTTTGATTTGACATGGTCTGGTAAGGTCTGTTCCTTAAGCCAATCATGCCTTCTCAGTACAGAACCAGTGACTGCTGCCCTGCAAGATGCTTCTAAGGCATCAAACCCACATTGCAAGGTATGCTTGTTGACTTGGCTTGCAGAATGCATAAGCTCCTGTAATTCTTTATTTTCTGCACATTCTGTAAACGTAGATAATTTTTGCTTAATAAGTTCCATAATATGTTACTGGTATTTCAGCATGTGAAACTGGCAATTCAATGCCCTAATGGCTAGAGTTGCAGAGGTGTATACTTTTTTACCCCATCTGTCTAAAGCTCGGGAATCCCTGTCCAAAGGGGTGGGATTCTTAGCTGTAGTTGCCTTTACACCTTTAGGCCCTTGGGAAATGACCTCTGGGTCAGCAGTAAGATTTTTGAAAAGAAATTTGATAGAGTCAGGAACTCTGTACTACCTGTCTGGTTTCCTTGGAACAGGGGGTAAAGTATCAGGAGTCAGACTGGATTCCATAAAGACATCATCCACAACATCCAGAACAGGAGGGATAGTTAAGGGTCTATATTGTGGCAAATCTAAAAATTCTGAGTCTCTTTTTGGACTGAAGATAATCCTGGCATTCCCAGTGGAAATGCTCTCTTAAAGTATGAAGGGTTTCACCAAAAGAAAAATCCCCTGGAGGGGAAGCAGAGAGAATGGATTCCTCTGCATCTGAATCCTCATAAGCAGATAAAGGCATGTCCTTCATAATCAGAAACCTCAGAGTCGTTGGACTCTTGGTCAGTTAAAGCTCCTGGAGACAAGTCCCTTTTTCCCTTAGCAGGGGAAGGCTGGCTTCCCCTAATCAGTATGATCAAGTCTTCTGCCATTTTAAGCGTTTGAGACGGAGACAAGGAAGCAGGTGCTTGAGATTGGGTCGTCAGTCTTTTAGGCATAGCTCGTACTCTTGGCCTTAGAAACTCGGTAGTTTTAGACAAAACTGAACACATGAAAGAAGCCGTCGATTTATGTCGAGTATCGGTAATGCGAAGAACTTCCTCAGAAGCTGATGCCTGCTCAGTGGCTCCGGACCCATCCAAGGTAGAGACACCCGCAGGTTCCGTAGTCAAAAAAGAGTCTTGCGGTATACCGGACTCCGAACGGGTCTCGGTAGCGGCCTGCGAATCCACTGAAGCGGGCATCAGGGGCCTCGAAAGCGCCTCACTGAGTACTGATGAACTGGCGACTAGCTTAACAGAAGTGTCGTCGGCAGTTTTGGACCTGTGCGGTCTGTCCCTGTCTTTATCCTTATGATTTTTCGGAAGATTGGTAGTCGGATGGCTTACCAAAGCCATTTCAGAATACGGAGATCAAGAGCGAAAGTATTTAGTGACAATAAGGGCCCAACAATGAATAGCTCGGGCATTGAACAAAGCATAAAACCAACAGCGAGGAATGTTGTGGTCTGGACCTAAACAGGTGACGCAGTAAGAATGGAAATCTCGGTGTTGTATTTGCTTTCCACAGGCGAGACCGTTGTTAATTTTTTCTGACATCGGTTAGAGCAAGAAAAAAAGATCCCCAATAGGGTACTTAGCTTTAGAAGACTTCAAGATTCAGTTCAGAAAGGAAACCCAGGTAGAGGCTGACTGTCACTCGTGCGAACTGCTTCTGCTTCGGGCTTTTCGGCAAGAAAGACTGATGTAATGGCGTTGGCTGCCTGATTTTATACCCATGACAACCTGACATCATTCCTGGAGCGACAGCAACTGATGTGGAAATGCTAATTCTCTGGTATTCGGGCCGACTGAGGACTACCTGCAGGCAGATAACCTAAGTGTGATGACTGCAACAGTGAAACACGAAGAACATCTGTAAATTCCTTTTGGCTGAGGTGACTGCAACCAAGAAAATAGTCTTCTAAGTGACAAATTACAATTCAGCTGAGAAAGCTGATTAAAAGTGAGGGAGCATTAGCTTTTCCAGAACAAAGTACAGGTCCCAAGTGGAGCAGGGGACTTGATGGAGGAATATAGCAAGAATATGCATTTTATGAAGGTTGCCCATGCATTCAATGAAGTGAAAGAGGCCGAATTTACACCCTGACACAAATTTTGCTTCAAGAGGAGAGGCCTGTTAAAGAGGTAAGGCCAAAGCAGAGGGAACCACATTTGCTGGAGCTAATATGGAGCCATTACAATTACCATGGCTTTGAATTTCCTGGTCTATTAAGGAATTTCAATATAAAAGAAATGGGAGGAAACAAGTCTAGCAGTTCTAAAGGCCACTTCTGGATAACTGCTTCTTGAGGCATCCTCCCAAGGGATGGTGAAGGAAAAAGGAGCTGCTGCATTTGGAGCTGGACAAGGCACAAACAAGTCAAAGCAAGGTTTTTCGATCAACAAAACAGAATCCATGATGTTGACTGGTTGAGAGACCTCTCCAGGGGCCTCAGGGGACAATGAATGAGGCTGCCCACAAGAGGATTGGCTTTATCCAAGATATGAGCAGAAAAGTGTAGGTGACTGGAGCCAAGCACTCCCTGTCATACTCTCATGGCCTCCCAACGAACAGGACAGGAGTGAGTTCCCCATACTTGTTTACATACAAAACTCTACCATGATGTAGGAATGGAAGGCAACTACACTCTGGAAGGGACAGAATTTGGAATGCCTGCAATGTGAGAAAGACAGCCCACATTTCCAGAATACTGGTCTGCAGTTTGGCCTCTTGGGTAGACCATGTACTTTGGATTATCTGGTCCAAATAATGCCCCATCAACAACACAGAGGCATCTGTGGTCACTGTCACCCTGGGGGCCAAGGGTTGGATGGGTCTGTCAAGAGATAAATATGATTTAAAATTCCACCAAAGATGTTCTGAGCACTTTCTGAATACCTTGATTGGAGCATATAGATATTCTACAAGCTGATTCCACTGTACCTCAAAACTCCACTGCAGATGAAGGGTGTCCGTTGGGCAGGAAACTTCAACATGTCATCAGCATGGAGTCTGTTCAGTGCTCAGCCTCCTCACCCTACCCATAATCTTTAGTGTAAGGAATGAGTTACCTCAGATTGAGTTTGCCCACTAATAAAAAAGGGGCTTTAAAAATTATAAGGCTATCAGTAGAAAAGTAACTTGGGTAAAGGCCTAAAAGGAGAATGAAAGAGAGAAAGACATAACCTTCTGAAAAAAGGAAACATAAGAAAAAAATTTGGGGAGGAATGGTGCAAGGGTGGTTGAGGAAGGATGGAAACAGGCAACACAGATCTACAGTTATGCTGAGTACACAACTTTCATTTCTGAATACCAGTTACTTTCACACCTTGTGGAAGGATATTTCAGAGCACAGCTGAACCAGAGGAGGCTCTAGATCTGGACTGCATATCTAATTTGCAGTGTGAAATGAAGCCATGTGCCTTGGACCAGGCAAGTGCAGCACGTCATCAACTGGAACACTACAGAAGAAAGCTGTAGACAAAGCCACAGATCTGGTTGAATGAGATTTTGGAGTCAAAAACCGTGGCAGTCCTCTTTTTTGATAAATGAAAGAAATGCACTGTGACATCCAACAGGAAAGGCTGACTTTGGATACTGATTTCTCAGTCTAGCCAAGGAAAAGGATACAAATAACTGATCATATTTCCTGAAAGGTTTCTTCCGGTGTAGATAAAAATTCAACTGACAATGGAAATCTAGCAAATGCAGGGTATATTCCCCTTTATTTGAACAATTTAGGAAGAATACTGGAAGATTAATGGACTGCTTTTATGGATGATTCAGAAGCCACCCCAGGAAGAAAAGACAGGTTGGTTCTCACACTCTGTCCTTGTGAAAAATTAGATAAGGAGATTTTGAAGATAAGGCTCAGATCTCAGAAATTTGCCTGCAAAAGTGACAGCCATCATAAATAAAGTCGATCATTATAAAAATGTCAGGTCAGACCTAGCAGCAGATTTAAATGGAGACCTAGTCAAAGCCTGCAGCACAAAAGTAATATCCCACAGAGGGACTGGTTCTCTGAGAGGAAGGCCAAGATAAAACTTTTTGGGCTTGTTGCTGAAGGGATACGATTCTTGTTTGGGGGAGTTTTGCTATTTGAAGTCTTGTGTCCAAAAATGCTCAGATGAATTGCAGAGACTGGACCGGCTATACCTTGTACTTTTTTAGTAACCCTCAAATCTATGCACAGTTGGAGCAAAGAGTTCCCTTGCCTAAACTAGTAGATTCCTGGAAAGGGTCGTGATGAGCCTGCAGTTCAAGTACAGGAATACCCAGAAACTCTGCAGCCATAGATGAGCTTCCACTACTGCCATACACTTATTAAACACCAGGGGGATACGAGGACACCAAAGGGCAGAGCTCTGAATTGGTAATGACTGGCTCCCAGCTGGAAGGCGAAGAATGGACTGAGCCATGACCACCTGGATTTTTTTTTCATTAAACAAACTTGTTTAAATGACTTAGGTCTGAAATTGGCCTTAGGTGCCTGTTTTACTATGGCACTAAAAGGAATCTTGAGTAAATCCTGGATCCTTGCTGGTCTGGACAAACCTACTGAATAACTTGATTTCTTAGAAGCTTCCTTTTTGTGAAGCAGCTTCTTCTCTTTGCAAAGTTGGCACATTGGGAATTGTTGGGGGCATGGAAATGAATGACATAGTCTCTGGGATTCTCTGCACCCATTTGCTTTGAATAATGGACATCGAGGTTGCTGGCTGCAGAGATAAGCATCCCCTTCCCCTGAACTGCCTCCAGAGTGCAACAGTCAGGCCACCATTCAGGAGCACTGGAAAGGCTTTTCTGAGAAGGGACCCCTGAAGCCTTTGTTTTGTGGACCACCTCTACCCCCTTGGAAGATGTCAATTATAAGAGTTTCCCCCTCTGCCTCAGGGAGTTGTTTTCCCAAAAGTGTTGGATGCAAAACCCTGGAATTTACAAAACCACATTCTGTTTTCCTCCCTTCTGGTTTGTGGAGAAGGTCCTTTGAGGGTCAGAGAATTTGATCCCTACAGCAGATGGGGATTTGCTATCCTTCTCTTTCCTTAAGATAGTCTCTTTCACTTTGGGACAAAACAAGGCTGATCCATCATATTGGGCATTGACGAAGGATGTCTTGAAATACTCTGTGAAAACAAATAACTGCATCCAGGTATGTCGTATGAAAATGCCCAAGCCTGCCACTCTAGATACACCCACTGTAGCATTAAATATAAGGCACAAAGGCATCAGGTAGCAACTGTAGGGCAGCCAACTGTGAATCAATGGATTTTCTTTGATCAGCAGCCAAGGTCTCTGGGAAAGAACTGGAGATTTCATTTGTCAAATCTCTCTGGAAATGAGTACAGTGTGTCTAGTAATTAAGGGTTCTCACCAAAAATGTAGATGAGGTGTAGACACGCTTCCTGAGCTTGACCAATGCATGTCACTCTCGGTTTAGTGCATGGACAGAGATTTATTCTGCAAGCTACTTCTTAGTGGCTGCCACCACTACCATAGAGTCAGCTGTGGGACTCTTGCTCCAATGAGGTCGTTCTTTGGGTGAAACTAAAAACTTGTCCGGCTTCTTGAGGATAGGATCAACTGTGTCTGGTTCCTTTCATACCTGGCAGGGTATCAGGCAGATCATCTTGTCAGCCACTGGGACCACCCAAGAAATAGATAGGCCAGGACCAAAAGTCTCAAAACAGATTGCTCCAGAGAAGGTACTTAGGAGGACCAACTCCCTTTCTGTCTAAGAAGTTCAAGAATCTCTCTTAAGATGTCCTCAAGGGGGAATCTGAGAGAACTTTCTCCCTCATAAAAATCAGTGTCAGTGGTCAGGGATTTCTCGGGGGAATCCAAGTGTCTCATCTTACACTTATATGTTTCTTGTAAACTTCCTCTGTGGGGTTGCTCAGGGGAGGACTCAAAAATGGATATCACCTCCCTTGGTAAAATGGACTCAAGGCTGTAAGAAACTGGCTGTCATGATGGGGCCAAAACAGTAGTCCGTGGACCCTAGGAAATCCTATAGAGGAGGGCTGGATCCGGATCTAAAAAAGAATATCTCTCTCACTCTGTCTCTAGACAGTACTCTCTTGAAAGCCTTGAACACCTAGCTTAACACTGATCTAAGGAGTATCAATGTCACAGTTAAAATTCTTGAAGTCAACTTGATCGTAGACGCCATTTGGCTATGATCCGAGGCCCCTAAAAGGAGGAAAAGATCCAAAGACCTAGGATACGATTCCACACTACTGCAGTCAGAACAGATGGCTTGGCTCAGACTCAGATGGCTCCAACAGTGCCAGTGCAGACTTCATCAGAAAACTCACCAAAGTCAAGGAAGTAAGAAGCCTCAGATCCAATGCAAAGCTACCATGGGCAACAGCCGGCTCCAGGGGCCCTAGTCTGACAGGTCGATTGGAATAGGAGCCATTAACAAATGAGGGGAATAAAGGGATTATCCGGATCCGATGGTAGTTGGAACCAGGAGTACCCTCAACTGGATTTGGGTCCAAAGTAAGTACCTCATCATCCTATCCAGATCCACTTTGGTGAAACTCTGAGAAGATCTAGCTGACTTCAGAGATGAATCAAAAGAAGGCAATCTTGAGATATAATGTAATCTATCCTGTAGGTTTGGAGACCGGAGCCTGAGGGAGACAGGATCGGGAAAAACCTGGGTGGAGTTATGGATCCAAAAAGAGCATGGTCTCCAAAGGTCTGGAGATCTTAGCTGACACAGATGATGAGGTTGTTGGATCCAGGGATCATTTTTGTAGATTTTGATTTTTCTTTGTTTTTTAATTTCTGTGTGTTTGTCTTTAGACTTATCAGGCTTTTTCTATGATGAAGGGGAAGGGAAAGAAAAAACAGCCTCAGACTTTCCCAATGTTGAAAAGAGCATCTCACCTGTGGTTAGCTGAAGGAGACCCTTTAAAATCAATTTGCTCCATATCTCCACGATGGCTCGTTGGGCAAAAGCCTCTCAAAGACGGAACAGGCAATGTTGAGATGACAAGACCCTAGGCAGTAAATGTATTTTTCATGTGCATCTGAATTAGGTAATTTATGTCAACAAGCCACATACTTTTTAATCCCGAAAGGCTTATCAGCCATCCTGTCCATCCAAAATAGAAGGTAGAAGGGAGAGAAGAAAAGAGAACAGAGGACAGTCTAGAAGGCTAAAAAACTCTATACTATTTAGAGATCCACAACAAAAAACTTTTTTTAACTTTACATAAGAAAAATTAGATAAATGGGGGAGGAAACTATAGCTTAAAAGCTAAGCAACTTCATTTCAGAGTCATGATAATTTCTAATTTATTTTTGCTCTATTTTGTTTCATACAAAATCTCTATGAACCACTGATGTATCCAGATACTTTCACACCACCATTATGTACTTTAACTATAGTAATTCTGAGCCACTGCACTCTTCTGTTAAATTCTGCTCTCTAAGTTTAGAGCCATCACTTTTAATTGGTGTGACACTAAGTAAGCTGACAGCAAACTGCATGCACTACCTGATTATTATACATTCCTACATATCTGTCCACTTCCAGATCTGAGATTCTCTCTCCCATAGCATTTGAGAACAACAAGTCCAAGATAATGAAAGTTTTGCTATTATATGTCTGAAACTTGCCCCTTTGGAGAGAGATCAAAACTGATTCCACTCTTAGCATGACTGCAGTCAAAGTGCTTCAAATAAAATCTGCATATTAATGTTCATCGATACTTAGTCTATCTTTACTTATAGGGATACTTTCTTATATTTTTCCTTCCTGTGAATATTCATTTTGTGTACAATTCCCATGAACTGTGCCAGCATTCCCAGACTCCAAGTCTGAAAGTAACAGTTGTGTAAAATCTTACCATAACAGTAGATGTCTCCCTATTCACTGCTGCAGTATTCTTCACAATAGGGATTCCCTGCCTAGGACAGCCCAACATTTGGCCAGTATACTAAAGCCTTTAGGTTGTAATGGGTACACCATACATCATATGTATGCTCACCGCACATGGCCATAATGGTGTCATCCAGATGCACCATCCTCAGAATTAAAAAGCCCCAATAGGTACTGTGACAAAAGGGAAATAATGCTAGCCCAGCTAGCTGGAATTTTGTAAATAATTATATGTAATTTGTGAATATTAATATGATTTATACAGAAATGTAACAGAAAGAAATACTGCCAACCCACCTATCTGGAATTTTGTAAATAGTTGTATGTCATTTGTGAATACCAGCAAGATGCAATTGCTTGTGTTGCCACTATACTAGAACTGTGTGTTGTGTGTATAATAAACTGCTGATACAGAAGTCTGTGTGGAACAGGGTTTCTAAAATACTGAGCTAAAATGTAACCGCAGCATGCCCTGCTGGCTAAGAATAGAAGTGTATATAAACTAATGTAATTGTGTAAATGTATATGTTTTAACACTAGAAAATACAACATACAGGGTTAACTTGCAAAACTTCAAAAAATAAGTTGAAATTAAATTGTTTTACGATTGTGCTATAAAAGTTATCTCTCAGTTTCATTTCAGTAGCAGACACAATGTTTAGAGCTAGAAGTTTTTGTATTGTCTTGCAAGAAAAGTAATTACTAGTTTTGAGCTGCAGAAGTGTTTTATTGTTTTATGACTTCCAGGGTCTTCAAACATCTGAAAGATGTGTATTTTTCACACAGAGATGTTAAATTATGTTAGTTTCAGACAAAGGGGGTTTAGCTTGGGAACTAAAGTCAGGTGACAAAAAGTGATGTCATCCAAGCTAACCCAGCAGTAACATTTGATATTCGTTTAAGAACTCTCTGAGAGAGAGAGATTGTACATTTTGCCTTTGACCTAACAAGAACATCCACTCATCACCATAATCTGCACTTGCCTTGCTGTAAGTAAACTTTTAGGGCATAGAAACTCTTGGAGTTTCAGACAGAAGTTAGCTTAGATGTTTTCTTTATTTATTTGACACTGTCCTGCAATGCTGTTTTAATATTTCCTGTGATTTTGAACTCTGAGGTTACTGTGTTGATTTACTGTGTATTGTCTTGTTCTTTTATTGTTTACTACTAAATATATTTAAACCTATGTCTGTGGCTGATATTTGCAAGACATATTTAAGCTCTTAGTGTACTTGCATGTCTTTTTGGTGACACTGTACAGGCCACTCCTAAATAGCCTTGCTCTTGCTCAGACTACTGTTTGGATCAATAGTACCATTACACAGTAGGACTGGATACCTTTGTTAAGGGCCTTAAGTAGCTGATAATGTGTTGGCTGGTGGCAGTCAGAACTACCTTACAATATGGGCAGAAGGGGACATAGCTAATAAACCTGTGCTAGCCTTTCCCAGGTGTATGTGTGTTTGTATATCAATCAAATCTCAAAGTGGTGTGTGTCAGCTACTTAGGCAGGGACACAAAGCACCGGTTGGACAGAGAGGGTGCTGGAGGTTTTGGCTTGGCCACTCAGCTGAGATTTCAACCCTACAGCTGTGCCAGTGGGGAGTCTTATTAGGGACCTGGAGAAACCAGCCCCAGTCTGTGACCTCTGTGTGCTCTTAAGGGAAATTGCACTTTACTTGTACTTGTCATCCTTCCAGTGTGTACATGCCCATTGTTGCCAGTGGTGAGGATTGAGGCTCACTGATTACTGGGCCAGTGCTGGGGCATCACAGGAACGAAAGCCTAAGGGTATCATCAGGTAACAGGTGGTAACAGACCAATATTGCAATAGTGAAGAGAAGGACATCTACTGTTATTCTAAGATTTTACACAACTGTACTATGTCCTTCCATATCCCTGTTGCAGAATTCTTTATACTAGGGAGAGTAAAATAGACAAAGAAGAAGACTGAGAGGAGGAAACAAAAGCAGAACCCTATAGGAAACAATGGAGAATGGCCCTGGCAAAAACCACCTCTGGTTCTAGAAATCATATCCAACTTACAATGCTTAGTAAATGTGTGCACAGAAGTCCAGGTAGCTGTCTCATGAAAAGAATTAGTATCCAAACCCTTTAAAAAGCACCAGAAGAAGCCACAGCCCTAGTAGAATGAGCCTTAAATGAAGAAGGAGGCTTTTCCCATAAAAAGAATAGCAAAAAGAAATGGCTTTAGATATCCAAGAAGAAACGGTTTGCTTGGAAACAGACAAACCTAAAGACTTAGGATGAAAAGAACCAAAAAGCTGTTCAGATTTATGAAACACAAATCGTATCCAAATAATATCTGAGTTGTCTATGAAAATCTAAGGTGTGCAAAACATTCTTACTAGCAGATTGCGGAGAAGGGGAAAACGTGGGCAGATGAATAGACTGGTTAAAAGACAACTCATGAACCACCCTGGGTATAACAGAAGGATTAGTATGAAGGGACACCCTGTCCTTAAAAAGGAACAACAGCCATAACGGCTTGCAACTCAGACGCCTCTCTGGCAGAAGTAATGGCCAAAAGGAGAACAGTCTTCCAAGAACAATCCTGTAAGGAAGCTAAAAAAGCAGGTTCAAAAGGAGGCTGAGTAATTTTTTTAAACAAAATGAAGGTCCCAGGAAGGAGGACAGGCTTCTTGGGAGGCCCAATGTGAAGGACACCATTAAGAAACTGCTTGTTCTCAAATCTAGAGGCCGGGGGGGGGGGGGTCAAAAGCAGACAGAGCTGATAGATGAGCTTTAAGAGAAGAATATGCCAACCAACCCAGCATTGAGCAATTCACACAAATAAGAGGGAACCAAAGCAACATCCACAGCAAGTTGATCCAGGCTACGAGACAGACATCAAACAGAAAATATCTTCCATCTGGACAAATAAAGATTTTCTTGTAATGAGTATCCTGGCCCCCTGCAGGACCAGAAGCAAGTCCTCAAAACAAAAGTGTCTGAAGGGGATCAAAACACTATCACCCACAATATCAGCTGAAGAGTGAACAGGTGAGGAAGGATGAGAAATTCCTTGTCTTGTGTGAATAGGTCCACCGTGTGAGGTCACTTGTGATGATTGCCCTTGGCTAAATACAGAAAAAGAGGGAACCAATGCTGTCTAGGCCAAAAGGGAGTCACCAGCAAAATTTTGGGAGAATCCTATTTTATCTTGAACAGGACCTTCGGAATGAGAGGAAGGGGAAGGAAAGCATAAAGAAACATCCTCTTCCAAGAAAATGAGAGGGATTCCATCTTCCAGACCAGAGGATATGGGACTCTGGTGCAAAAAAAGAGGAAGTTGTCTGTTCAGAGGGGAGGCAAATAGATCTACTTGATGAGTACTCCACTGGTGGACAATGTTCAGAAACACATCCCTATGAAGCATCCACTTGTGGGATTGCGTTATGGACCTGTTCAGATAATCTGCCACTATGTTCTAATCCAAGGGAATGTAAACTGCCTGAAGGGCCACCTGATACTGGATAGCTAGATCCCAAACCTGAATGGCTAATCTGCATTGGAGATAGTACTTTGTCCCCCTTTGCTTGTTGATATACAACATCACTGTGGTACTGTCTGTGAGAATCATGAGGGGCCCAGGAAGGAAAAGAAAATGAAAAGCAAGCCTAAAGAGCCAGAAGAAGAGCTCTCATCTCTTTGACATTGATATAGCCTTTCTTTTGTCAAAGAGAACAAAGACCTTGCACTTTCACAGGACCAAATGAAGCACTCTATCCCATATCGGAGACATTTGTGGAGAGTTCTTACGAGGGGATAGGAGATTGAAAAGAAAGCCCGGGGTTGAGGGACAAGTAGCAAATCCACCACTGAAGTTCCAGCTTGAGCATGGAAGAAGAGGGACTAGAAAGTCTAAAGGATGGGAATGCTGAAGCTAAACTGACTTTAGAAACCACTGCAGCTTTCTCATGTGGAGCTTGGCCAGAGGAAGCATATGAATGGTGAAAGCCATGTAACCCAGAGCCCCCAGAAACTCCCTAACTGTAATGGAAGCCAGAGGAAGAAGGGATTTAAAGAAAGCAATCAGAGATAAAGCCTTGGGAGGAGGCGGGGATGCCAGCTTTGGAACAGTCTGGAGCCTGCACCCCAGGAAAAACATGATCCTGAGAAGGAGTCAGGAATGATTTTTTGGAAATTTACTGTAAACCCCAGGCAGGATCAAGAAACCTTTTTGTAATGCCCATTATGGCATCAAGTTAGGGGCTTGGCGTTTTTGAATGATTTGATTGATCAAGTGTGTAAAAGGAGTTTTAAATTAATTAAATAGGTGTTATGTTTTAATCACATGATTTTATTCTTATTCTGGATTGGTTTTGTTGTATTTTAAAAGTGTTACTGCTTTGTGTTTAAACTGGTCTGATGAAGCTGCATTATTAATTGTGAAAGCACTCACCATTTGTTATTTTGTTATTAAAGCAGTCTTTGTTTGAAGGTCGTGGCAGTTTTGGAGTTCTTATTTTAAACCCCAGGCTTTGCAGGAGAGAAATAGCAAAGTGAAGATGCTTAAGTAAAATCTCTGGAGAGGCGGCCTAAATGAACAGGTTGCTCAGGGAAGGAAAGACCTGTATCTCTCTCAATCTGCAGAAAGCAATCACAAGAGCGAGGCATTTGGTGAAGACCCTTGGAGCAGTACAGAGGCCAAAGGGCAAAGAACAAGACTGAAAATGTCAGGAAGCAACATGGAATCACAAAAACTTCCTGAAAAGGGAATGAATAAGAATGTCTAGATAAGCATCCTTGGGATGCAAGAATACTAGAAAAGTCTGAGGAAGTAGCAGAGAAAAAGTACAGTTTTGTACCTACCATAAATGTAGATGTTCGAGTGCTCATACAGCTGCAGTCATAACAGATGGGTTATCCTGCCGTCAGGCGGGTCCTCGGTCGGCCGAATTCCAAAGTCTAGGTCTGGCGTCGGTTGTCGTCGCTTCTTCCCTGACGTCAGTGCGGCACTGGTATAAAAGAGGCAGCCGACGCCATTTTCTTCAGTTTTTCTTGCCCCAGATGTCAGGTGCCCCCAGAAGGAAGGCAAACATAATGTTATGCAAAGATGCAATGTTGATAAATCAAAAACAGTAGTTGCAAGCAAATACACCATAAAAGAATACCCCAAAAAGGTTATATGAAAAGTGTTTGTCATAAGGCCTGTCCTAAGAGGGGATGGAGGGAGGGAAACCTGGACTGCAGCTGTATGAGCACTCGAACATCTACATTTATGGTAGGTACAAAACTGTACTATGTTCATCATGCATACAGCTGCAGTCATAACAGATGTGTAGAATCCCAAAGCTAAGTAAGGGTGGTAGGCACTAAGTGGAACTAGGAGGGGCTAGGATGCCCTGCAGGACTGCTGTGGCAAAGCCCGCTCTAGATTTTGAGTATAGTGGGAGGTGATAGTGCTTGGAGAAAGTGTGCACTGAACTCCAGGTGGCTGCTTCCAAAATGTCCTTGGTAGGGACCCCCCTGAGGAAGGCTGCAGAGGTAGCTGTGGCTCTGGTGGAGTGGGATCTGATGCATGCAGGCACAGTTTTTCCATGAAATGAGTAACAAAAGCGTATGCAGTGGGCTATCCATTTTGAAATTGTCTGTTTGGAAATAGCCTTTCCCTGAGCACCTGCAGCATAGGACACAAAGAGTTGCTCAGATTTCCTGAATGGCTTTGTTCTGTCCAAACAGTAACAAAGTTGTCTGTGAATGTCCAAGGAATGTAGTAGTCTTTCCCCTTTGTTTTGTGGATTAGGCTAAAAGGTAGGTAAGTGGATAGTCTGATTCAAAGCTACACTGGATGCTACCTTTGGCATAAAGGTAGGGTTGGTTCGTAAGGAAACTCTGTCCTGATGGAAAATGATGAATGGTTGCACAGCCATGAGGGCCTGTAGCTCCGAAACCCTGCGTGCTGAGGTGTTAGCCAGAAGAAAGGCTGTTTTCCATGACAAGTACTGTAACTCTGTTGAAGAAGCTGGCTCGAAGGGAGGAAGGGTCAGCTTTTCCAATACGAAGTTGAGGTCCCAAGCAGGGACTGGTGGTTTCCTTGGGGTTTTTATATTCTTTGCCCCTCTGAGGAACTGCCTTAAGAGAGGGTGAGAGAATAAAGGAGGATCTGTGTTGTATTGTGCAGAAATGGCTGAAGCGTAGATCTTGATGGAGGAGAAGGAAAGTCCATTATTTAACATCTCAGCTAGGTACTGTAAAATTTGAGGTATATTTATTACCCAAGGATTCTGTCCCTTTTCTTGATTCCAGGCACAAAATCGTTTCCATTTGGCGGAGTAGGCCTTTCTAGTAGAAGGTCTTCTGGCCTCCAAGATGACATCCTGCACCTCCTTGGAGAGGACAAACTGTTGGGAAATCAAGGAATTCTCCATGCAGCTAGATTTAGAGTTTTGAGATTGCTGTGAAGGGTTTTGTAGTTGTGCTGGGACAGCAGAAGAGGGACTAGAGGTAGGATCCATGGTGGGGAATGTGTCAGGCTCTTCAGGAGCGGATACCAGTGTTGTCTTGGCCAGTCTGGAGCAATGAGAATCATTTTCGGCCTCTCTGCCCTGGCTTTTAATAGAACTTTGGGCAGCAGAGGAAGAGGTGGGAAGGCATAGACTGTCAATGTTGCCCAATTGAAGGAAAGTGCGTCCACTTTCCAGGCCTGTGGATGGTAGGTCCTTGAACACAATTTTTTCAACTGGCAATTTCTGTGGGTAGCAAAGAGATCTATGTCTGGCTGTTCCCATGCCTGAGTTATCTTTGTGAAAACTTGAGGATGCACCTTCCATTCGCGTGTATCTGTCATATTTCTGCTTAGGTTGTCTGCCAGAGTGTTTTCCTTCCCTGGCAGGAATTGTGCCTGTAGTTGAATTTGCAGATCCAGTGCTGTGTTCCATAGGGTCATGGCTTGCCTGCACAGGGGGTATGAATGAGTTCCCCCCTGTTTGTTTATGTACCACATCACTGTGGTGTTCTCTGTCCTTATCAATAGCTGGCCTGGATGCAGTAGGTCTTTGAAGGTCATAATAGCCTTTTGCACGGCTAGCATTTCCTTTTGGTTGATGTGAAGGTGCTTCTCTTTTCGGGTCCATTTTCCCTGAATGCACTGATCTGTCATGTGTGCTCCCCAGGCGTAGTCTGAGGCGTCTGTAGTGATGATTTGAGTTGCTTGAGGTACACAGAACGGAAGACCTGTGTTTCTTTGGCAAGCTTGAGTCCACCACAAAAATTCCTTTTGAAGGCATGGAATGAGTGGTATAATTGCTTCCAAGCTGTGGCTGTGTTGAGACCATATGTTTTTCAGGTACCATTGAAGTTTCCTCATATGCAGCTTTGCACATGGGATTAGTAGGATGCAAGATGCCATGAATCCCAGAGCCTGCAGGACTTTCCTTGCAGTTAGCCTGGTGTAAGTTGCCATTTTTTTGAAGTATTGAGACAGTTGCCCTTGCTTCTCTGGCGTGAGGTAGGCCATCTGGGTGGTTGCATCCAAGCTGGCACCCAGGAAAATTATTTGTTGAGAGGGTATTAGTTTTGATTTCTTTTTGTTGACTGTGTATCCCAGGAAGTTCAACAGTTTTATTACAAACGCCAGGTGCTGCAGTAGTATGTCCTTGCTGTCTGCTTGGATCAGGCAGTCGTCCAGATATGGGTAGATTTGTATCCCTTGTAGTCTGCAGAAGGCGATTACTGATGCCAGGCATTTCGTAAACACTCTGGGCACAGTAGATAAGCCAAAGGGCAATGCAGAGAATTGGCAATGGGTTGAACCTGCAAGAAATCTGAGGTATCTTCTGCAATCTTGTCTGACAGGGACATGCAGGTATACCTCCTTGAGGTCCAATGTTACCAGCCAAGACTCCTTGCCCAGCATGGGAAGAAGCTGCTGTAATGTGAGCATCTTGAATTTTGGCACCTGTAGATATGTGTTTAGGATGGATAGGTCTAAGATAGGTCTCCAATCTTCATCTTTCCTTGGTACCAGGAATAGTCTGGAATAAAACCCTTGACCTTGTTCTTTTGCAGGTACCTCTTGAATTGCTTTCATGTCCATGAGAGTTGAAACTTGTTTTTGTGCCTCTGCCCTTTGATGTTGTGGCAGGTTTGGCATGCCTCTCATTTTTGGAAGGGTGTGAAACTGGAACCTGTAGCCTCTGTCTATAATGTCCAGAATCCATTTGTCTTTTGTAACAATATGCCAATTTTTTGAGAATAACGCCAGTTTTCCGCCCAAAGGTGCTGCCATTAAAGCTTTGCTTGGCAGGTGTAGGGGGAAGCCATTGTGTCTGTTTTCTAAAAGACTGTGATCTATCTTCTCCACCTCTTGGGGTTGGTGCTTGCCACTGTCTGGCTCTGAAAGATCCTTGAGGTTGCCCTCTACCCCTTGGGCACCTGTATCTGCCCCTTTGAGGTCTGTCCGTGGCTGGAAAGGACCAATTTTTTGAAGGGCAGTTTCTGCTGAAACGTGGAGGCTGTACCTACAGGAAATTTTTCACTGTTTGCATTGATTTCGCTTTTTCCTCCATTTTCTTTAGCACCTCCTCAGCTTTAACACCAAACAATACATCTTTTTGAAGAGGTGCATCTAATAATTTAGCTTTGACATGATCTGGTAAGGTTTGCTCTTTGAGCCAAGCATGCCTACGTATAACAGAACCCGTAACAGCAGCTCTACATGAGGCCTCTAAAGCATCAAAACCACACTGCAAGGTATGTTTACCCACTTGCTCTGCACCATGCAACAAATCCTGCAACTCTTTTAAATCTGGTTGGTCTGGTTGTGTCATCTTGCTTTTCAGCTGAGATATCAAAAACTGTTGATACTTTAACATATGGAACTGACAGTTTAATGCCCTCATGGTTAAAGTGGCCGAGGTGTACACCTTTTTCCCCCATCTTTCTAAAGCTCTGGAATCTCTCTCTGAAGGTAATGGGTTTTTAGCAGTACAGGCCTTAATTCCCTTGGGACCCTGTGAAATTGTTTCTGGGTCAGCAGTATGGCTTTTATATAGGAACTGGTGAGAATCAGGAACCCGGTAATACCGGTCTGGTTTAACAGGAGCTGGAGGCAAAGAAACTGGATTAAGACTGGCTTCTGTGTACACATCATCCAATATATCTAAAACAGGAGGGATAGCCAGAGGCCTATGCTGGGGGAGCAGAAGAAATTCCCTGAGCCTTTTCTTGGAATCTGAGTAATCTTGGCCTTCCCAGTGAAAGTGTTCCCTCAGTGTATGCAGGGTTTCCCCAAAAGAGAAGTCCTCAGGAGGGGAGACCGAGGGAATAGACTCCTCTGCATCAGAGTCTTCGAATGGAGAATAGGCATAATCCTGGTCCTCTAATAGTTCTGAGGTAATAGAAGCTTGATCTGAGGAAGGGTAGTCTTCCTCTAGTCTGGGCCTTTTGTCAGAGGGAGGTTGAGAACCCCTGATAAGAGTAATCAAATCCTCAGCTATTTTAAGCATCTGTTTTTTAGGCATGGTGCCATGAGAGGGGGTCTGAGGAACCTGTTTTTTGGTTTTCATGGCTGCTTTAGATTTAGTGAAGGCTTTAACAGAGAAGGAGGAAGGCCTGAAGACCCCTTGAGAAATGGCAGGCCTGTCTAAAATCTGAGTTTCCCCGCCAGGAGTGGCGTCGGAGTCTGTAGTAGGAATGGGGGCTGAGGAGCCTGCGACCTCTGGTACTGAAGACACTGGTAATGCATTGTCATTGGTACTCAGGGGCTGCGTAGGCGCCTCGCTGAGTACCGGAGAACCGGTAGTCGGCCTTAGCATGGTTTCAGTAGGTGGCGCGGACCTCGTATGTCGGTCCTTATCTTTGTGTTTTTTGCTCAAAACTGGAGTCGGAGTATCCGACGACATAATATAATTAAAATTTTTGCCAAAAAAGTGAAGGGAGAACTCCGCCAGATGCTTAATAGTGCGCTTATTGAATCTAGCACAAAAACGGCAGGCAGAGACGTCGTGGTCTGGGCCTAAGCAAGGTATACAGAAAGAGTGAAAATCCTTATGTGGTATTTGCTTCCCACATGAAATGCAATTATTAACTTTGTCTGACATCGGTCTGAGGCAAGAAAAGTTTCTAACGGGTACTTAGCTTTCAAGAAGACTTCGGCTGAAATACTTTCGTAAATCTCAGGAGCTGGCCAACCGGCACTTGCGAACTGCTTCTGCTTCGGGCACCGCGCAGCAAGAAAGACTGAAGAAAATGGCATCGGCTGCCTCTTTTATACCCCTGCCGCACTGACGTCAGGGAAGAAGCGACGACAACCGACGCCGGACCTAGACTTTGGAATTCGGCCGACCGAGGACCCGCCTGTCGGCAGGATAACCCATCTGTTATGACTGCAGCTGTATGCACGATGAACATCAAGGTTTGAAAGGATACCATTCAAAAGGAAGGTATCTTCAAAAGATGTTTAGCTGTGAAAGATCCAGAATGGGTCTCCAGGTGCCTGCTTTCCTGGGGACCAAGAATATTCTAGAGTAAAACCCTTTCCCTCTCTAAGGAGTTGGAACTTCATGAACTGTTCCTTGAGCCAACAGTCCCTGAAGCACCTCTGAAAGATGCAGAGAAAGAGGAATGTGACTGAAAACAACAGGATAGTCTAACAGCAACTGGTTTGTCAGGAAAAGGAAGCTTCTGAGTAGGAGGAGTTTGGGTAGCTTTAGCAGGGTGAGTCCTTCTACCACCCTTTTTACCCTTAGGGGAGGTGGAGATTGTCTATGAACAAAGGCAGGTTTGTTAGGATAATTCCTCTGAAACTTGGAAACAGATGAAAGAAAATATGCTTAAATTCCTGTAAGGTATAAGCCTTTTCTTGTAGGGACTTAAACAACTCTGCAGCAGCAGCACCAAACAAATGTCTATTATCCAAAGGAGCATCCATAATTTTAGACTTGATATCAGGCAAAGGTTGCCTGAGCCAGGAATACCTCCTCAAAACAGATCCAAAAGCAGCAGCCCTAAATGAGTCAACAGCTGCACTTAATGGAATGGCAAGCAACTTGGGAGGGCATCCCAAGCAAGGCAAGGGCAGAGGCCTTCCCTTCAGAATCAGGAAGATCTGAAATGGCTTAACAGCCCTGAGACAGAAGAGCCAAGACACACCTGGTCATGTGTGTCTGACAGTTCACAGCTCTAAAGGCTATCTTCTCCATGGTTCTGCTGTCCCTATCAGAGGGAAGCAACGTAGTTGAAGGCAATGATTTGGAAGGCTAAGGGTCATCAGAGGGACACTTAAAAAGAAATGTGCAGTCATCAGGCACTTTATAAAACCCATCAGGTTTCTTGGGAGCAGGGAGTTGGGAGTCAGGAGCCTGAGAGGCAGTGGAAATAGAATCCAGCAGGACAATAAGAACAGAAGGAACAGCAGAGGGCCTAGGAGACTCCATCTGCAGAAGCTCATAGTACTTCTTCTAAACACCAGACACCAGAGCACACTCCCATTTGAAAAATTCCACTATTCTGGAAATAATACCTCCAAACAAAATCTCCTCAAAAGAAGAGTCAGGACTGATAGACTCAGCTTCTTCTTCTTCAAAACCATAGTCTAATGGAGAAGGAATCAAAGGAATAAGAAAGTGACGCTATCAAAATCCTCATCATCATCAGAGGAATCCTGCTTCCAAGGTCTCTTAAGAGAGGGGAGTAGAAGACCGAGGAGCAGGAACAGAAACCACATGTGGAAGCTTCAGAGCCATAAGGGCATTAAACAGGTCTTGAGTGAAGTTTTGCCACTCACTCTGATGACATTTAGAAGCAGGGGAAATGTATTTAGTTTTCTGCTTCTTCTTGAGTGGGATGTCAGCCTTAAACAATTAAGGGGGGCTATGACCCCTGACAACACTCTATAATGGTAGTCGAAACCTCTCCCTCACTAATATCTGAGGAATACCACTATGCCCTTTGGTAATTATCAGCCACAGTTCCCTCTGTACATCAGAAGTGGATGTCTGCAAGGCCTACAATGGACATGAGTGGAGATGGATCCATGCGGGCCTCCAAAGCGGACGCAGCAGAGGAATCCGAGAAGGAAACTGGATGATCCTTGGGGCTTTCACCAGCCTCAAGACAGACATCTGGTAAAGGACTTCAGCCAGGAGGATCCTTGCAAAGTGTCTTTAGCCAACAGTTTAAGTCATTGGTTCTCCAAGTAAATCACAAGGGAAGAAAGACTATGCAACATCTTACAGATGAAAGCTTGACAAATCTCACAAGATATATGGTCATGAAAAGTGCCTAAACAGAACAAATACTGCTCATGATGATCTTTATGGGAAGCTGTCTTCCACACTGGCATTTCAGAACAATGCAAAACAAAGATATGAAAATGGGAAAAAAACAAAAAAAACGGCACTTATCTGAAATCAGTTTGGTAACCTGCAGACGAACAAGCATTTAGACCAATAATCAAAGATGGTGTTATGACTGGCATCAAAGGAATTCTGAGGATAGTACATACAGACAACACCTGCATACCCATTACAACCTAAAGTCTTTGGTATACTAGCCAGACGTCGGGCTGATTTAGGTAGGGGATCCTTACTGTAAAGTATACTGCAACAGTGATATGGAAGGATATCTTCTGTGTCTCCTCACTATCTTATCAACCTGTTTTGACCTCTTCTCTTGAATATATGGCTACCCCTGCCCCTGCTCATACCTATCATTTTCCTTTTCTTGTGCCCTTTTTTGCACATCTATTTATGCACTATCTTTACCTGGTTTCCTAATTTACCAATAAACTTCTTATAATCTTATTAGTACTGATGTTTACATCACTATCCACGCTGATGTTCCAGAAGGAAAACCCATAATTTTTGCCACCCCTCACCCAAAAAAAAACACGTTTTGTATATTTTATTTTCAAACAGTTTAACATAATACAAAGCATCACCTCTAAAAACATTAACTCAGATGTGTTACTCATTCATGGTCCCTCCTTATCATCTCTGAGAATACCTGCACATCTGTGTTACTCATCCATGCTCCCCCCAGTTTCTAAGACTCATCCCGCATTGATGCGATTACTTTTCCAGCCATCAGAGTTTGACAGCTACGTTCCTATCCCTTGTAGCTGCTCCTATGATACTGAGGATTTTTTTGCTTAACTCTCCTAGACATGACCAGACATGATTGCCTAAGATATAATTTATCTAGTTTTGCCTAAGTTGAGGTCCATACTTGGCAGAGATTATTCCGGTGTCTAACCGTTAATTAAAGCTTTATCAAACAATATTAATCAAGTGATGATTTAACTGATAATGGAGAACTTTAGATCCCATTAATCCATGTAGATGTCAAAATATTATGCCAACAGTAAAGCTTCAGGAGACTGTGCAGTGATTTTCTAGCAACTGTATTCACATGTGGATGATCTGAAAGGAGCTATGCCACTTACCTGCTTCTATCTGTAAGAGGAGCTAGCAGTCCCCAAACCTCCCCCACTTTAAAAAAAATACTAGGAATGGGGGAGGGTTAAGGGAGAGTCAGGTGCCTTTGTAAATGCAATTAACAAGCCACTAATCTGCATGTATGCCAAGTTATTGGTCTGCCTCTCTATTTACCTACGTGTCAAAATAAGAATAATACCAAACCAGATGGAGAAAATCTCTCACACTTGTCTGCCTGTCTAGCTGTCTATGTATCTACCAATGTACCAAAATAAAATTAAAATTAAAAAAATAAAAATAAAATATTAAATAAACAGTGCTAGACTGCATGAAGGGAGGAAAACACTGTGGTTGTACAGAGCAACAAACATCTCCATCTGCTAGTGTACATATATCACCACTATTCTAGACTTGCATTTACATGCCGTCAAATGTTTTCTATAACAGCCATGGTCTGTTTACTTGAAGACTTAATACTGTTCTTTCAGTATTTCTTTACACATTGCGCATTTACTGTTTAAAAGCAATTAGGCTGTGACTTAAAATATGCTATAGTGGTCCAGCTCAGTCATTTTTAAAATAAATAAATAAGCCAATGTCCACATGATGCGCTCAGCTCTGGCGGGGTAGGCAGGATCTGGCAAGCTGCTGAGTATCTCTCCAATATCAACAGTAATGGTCTGTCTCGAGTCTTCACATCTTACTATGTAATACTGGCCATAGCATTTTTACTCCTTGTAAACAAAATCTTAATTCCTTCATTAATAATTAATCTTGTTTTTAACCATTAGGGAGTGCAATCTTTTCTTCAAGGGGTACTGGGGGAAGAGACCAAGATGTCAACAGTCAAAATACACTATAAACTGATGAGCTTTTCAAATTTATCTACCCCTGATAACCTAACACCATCTAAAACAAACATTTTAATACCCATTCATTCAAACAGGTTTGAAACAGATGAGCCAATAAACTGGAAAAAAACATGATTCACAATTTGTGTTGCATGTACAAGATTTCTTCAGACTTTCTGTTATGTCCCATTTGATGCTCAAGTATTAAAACAATGAGTTCCCATATATGTATTTTAAATGCCTTCTGTATCACAAAAACAATAAAAAACTATAAGACACACCACTTGATTGCAACAACAAATATTAAGGTTAATCATCTAACTTACAAATTCTAATATTTCTTTAAACTACTTCAGATGCAGATTTCTGATTTTGTTTCCAAAATAGTAACAGGTGTACTTAAAAGAAGATGCCTGTATTTACAAAGAGTATTTCAATAAAGTGCAAGACAGGGTAGAGTATAAAGAAATTATCACTTTTTTCTTTCAGCATTTTTTTTTCTAAAAACAAGCCCTAGGATTTTATCTGCATTAAAAAATAACAATTTGTAGTAGTTATCAACTGTCAGTGAGCTGGAAACTAGCTGCCAGAGCCACTTCAGAGCTCACAGTTATGATTAAATTGTGATTTAAACAATAATTATGCATCTTATTATGGTTACAGAAATGCATGGGTGGGAGATTAATGATGAAAAGAAATGCCTTGGAAGAAAAAGCACTACTACAGGTGAGCAATTTTTTTGTCCCACTTCAGACATTTCTCTTCAGACGACATATACAGATTACAAAGTAAGATGAAAAGTAACTACAGAATATCCTCAGGGAATAGGCTCTACAAGACTGCTGTGAGAATGTGGCATCAACACTGGCCTGCGAAGCATGGTTGTAAATACTTATTCAAGGTTGGAAGAGATTATCATGCAGTTTACAGATTTCTGAGAAAATGGGATCCAGCAGTATGGTACAGTGATGCGTGCAGCATTTCGCATCAGTGCTTCACACTGCTTGCATCTCTAGTTCAATTCTTGGCTGGAGTGCTTTCTACTCAGAGCCTGCATGTCTGTGTGGGTTTTGCGGACTGCTTCAGTATCCTCCTATCATGCCTTAGGTGAACTGGTAATCTTCCAAACTGTATGAAGGAACAGGTGTTGGTGTGCATGTATCCTGTAATGTAGCATCATTAACTTAAAAATGTCTACAGTTAGAGCATTCCTTGGTGTCATGGGAGAAACAACACAAAACAAATATTTCAAGCATCCATCTGCACAGCAGATGTATTTACTACATGGGCAATCATTAGCAAAAGCCATGACTGCCGAAATGGCCAAGCTTTTGCAAGATGTAGCCCCTGGCAGAGACTTAAAAAGGCAGTAAAAGCATGTTTTTAAAGAAGAGACAAAAAAAGTAAGGAACACTTTTATCACAAAATGTCACACTCTACCTGTGAAACAGATCTGGCCATTCAGTGACCAAATGTTTCAATTGGCAAAAGGAATGGAGTCTTCTGTTACAGCAGTGCATAAGGTGGGTTTAGGGGAGAGTTCAGCTGCCTGGGAAAGTCCACTTGCCAAGCCAACTTAACACCTTAATTCTCAGCCCTACCCATTATTTCAGAGAATGGCAAAGTTCTCCCACCTGATCTAGAAGAAAACAGAGCATGTACAGCAGTAATAACTTCAGCTTTAACATCAATAAATGAAGCATAATCAGACTTGGCAAAAAGGATTATAAATTATAAAATATAAAATAAATGAACAAACCATGAAAAATGACACACTCATTACAAATCTGTAGAAAATTGTAAACAATTTAACGTTTGCCAATTGTGGGTCTATCAAACTCAGAAAAGCATAATCTATAACCCATCTAACACCAAAGGGCTAGTCTAATCACACCAGAGAAACAGAATCCTACTTTATACCTCACTAATATGATCTATTAATGAATACAGTGCTAAATTTTGCAGCATCCAAACAAGTTACCAGAAAACGTTTGAAAAGATGTTGTGATTCATTAATTAATTCAAAGAAATGGAAAACTCAATTTACCTGAAAAACTTCAGGAACTGTCATTATGTTCTGATTCTTACAAGTTACTTACAGATAACTTTTTTACGGAGTAATGTCTAGTCCAGTTCTATTTCATAGTCTCGGCACCAATGGAGGAAATAATATCACACTGGGGAGCCTAACACTAAAAATATCAGTAATGGCAAAACCTCAGATGGCTACAACATGCAATGGCTTCCAAGATTATGAAATGACTCACCCCTAATAATTAACAAGTTGGTGCATACAGGGATAAAGCCCAGAGGATATCTGAGGTGTTGGAAGGGAATGATGGTTGTGCACATCTGGAGGGAGGGTGTGCATTTGGGCGCACCTCGCAGCCAGTCCCTAGCAGACACTAAAGACATGTGAGGGGGAAGTGCTCTAAACAGTAATAGGCAGAAGACACTGGCTTATTCACCAAGAAGGCAGGATGACACTGCAGCACATCCTCACTGCACATCTGCCCTTGGACATACAGCAGATGTGTGCAGAGGAGAGAAATTAGGGAATAACAGGAAAAACTCCTCAGCCAGCAATATGACAGTGTACCAGTAGCCTCAATCTCCTCAACTACCCAGAAGGAGCAAGTGCCTTGCAGAATCATGGTGAGTGAGGAAAGACCCTGGGGAAAGCTGAAGGACAAAGGCAAGGAGCAAATAAAAAAATAATAATTCAAATATTTAAGTGCTACAGTAAATAAAACCTTTTATAGTACCACCATCTTTTGATGCCCTATGAATGAGGTAAATACTTACTGGTAGAAAATGACGCAAAAGCCTTTTTTACATTCTTGGAATTCTCAGTGTATATATACTTCCTTGCTGGCAAAAAGTACAGTTTTGTACCTACCATAAATGTAGATGTTCGAAGATCCACATTGCTGCAGTCCTTACACTTGGGTAGTCCGCTGTCCTCGGTCTGACATCAGGGCGTCAGGGTACAAATGCGCATGACTGACCGACGCCATTCCCTTTCTTGCCCCAGCCCAGAGAAGACCCCCCCCAAAAAGAAAAAGAAAAACCAAAAGACAGCAAACAACCAAAACCAACCACCCTTGCAACAATATATATATAATATACATGTACACATTAATATTTACAACCCAACTCCACAAATAATAGAGGCCCCTAACCACAGAGGGAAGGAGGGAGAAATTGGTGCAATGTGGCATCTACATTTATGGTACTACATTTACTGTAGGTTTAAACTCATTGTTTATGTTCTTTCATTGCTGCAGATGCTGCAGTTGCAAAGCAGAGGTAAGGAGGTAAGGAGACTATAAAATGAGAGAAAGTATGCACTGAACTCCAAGTAGCTGCCTCCAAAATCTTTTTTAGCACCCCCCCAAAAAAAAGCTGTGGCAGTAGGTAGCCCCTAATGAGGCCTAATCCCAGCTGGAATCTCCTTACCACCCATGGGGAATATAAAGCAATGCAATGCAATCCAATCTTACAAAATTGTTTTGACAGGCTTGCCCTGAGGAGAACTCAAAGTCAAAGAAACAAATACAAATAACTGCTGAAACCCTGAACCCTTTGCTTCTCAAATAATATCAATAATCTGTGCATATACATCTAAAAGTGCAAAAAAATCTCCCTTTTTTTTTTTCTTTTGTTTGCAAATAGGCAAAAATGAATAGTGGTGGTTTAAAGCCACACTTTACAACTTCGTACAAAGCGAGTAAATTTAAATACTCTATCCTTGCGATAATTAAGAAAGGCTCAACTGACATAAGGGCCTGTAATTCAGAAACCCCTCTTGCAGAGATTCTGGCCTTTAAAAAGCAACCTTTCCACAGATAAAGCAGTAACTCGACTCGTAGCTCAAAAGGCTCAAAAGTGAAAGTTGGTTTGCAAGGTTGTAATTGAGCAATCAGGCACACAAGCAGGAGTAATCAAGCAACGGGGATATTCTTTGTCTAAACCTTGCCTGAAGATTTAGCTAAACTGAGAGCAGCAGTCCAACAAAAATCTTGCCTGCCTAGGATAAGAGGATAAGAATGAGTTTTGTTGCTTGTTGATACACCCACACACAGTTGTGTTGTTTAGAAATCACCCTGCCCTGGAAAAAGTAAGATTTGAAACTTAGCTATTAATGCAATGGTAATCTCTCCTTCTCTCAAGGTTGATGTGTGATTGTGTTGTCCGGTCTCTTGTCTTGTATCCACTTCCATTTCCATGAGCTCCCTAAGCCCTCTAGAGGCATCTGTCATCGCTAAAATCTGACTTCGCCTGGCGGGGGTCAGAGAAGTCCCTTGTTTAGGTGACATTCCATCTCACCACAAAAAAAAAATTTGATGCAAGGTATTATCTGAATGACAGTGTCCAAATCCTGGCAAGTGCTGTGTCCATATTTTGAGATACCATTTGTAGCCTCTATATGCAGTTTGGCATTGGGGGGAAGCACCATAGAATACAAGATGCCATGAACCCCAAGGCTTGAAGGATCCTCAGCCCAGACTGCCTGGACTGAGAGAGGAAGTAAAGAAGAAAAGGAAAGATTTTTTGTTTGTCCGTCCGGCTGTCTGGGATGTAGCTGGCCCACTCTGGTCTTACACAGCTGTGATACACGTCCTGAGAGGGTACTAGGAGAGTGGGAATACCCGCTCCCAGGCATCTTGGCATCTCTATCACTGCATCTGAGCAATGCAAATGATAGTTCATCCTTTCTTTAAGACTGCCTCCACAGGTGAACCAAACACATCATCAGACTGTAAGGGAGCATCGAAAAATCTCTAACTAAACATGATAAGATAAATTTCCCTCAGCCAGGCAGCTTGGGCTAAGAACTGCCAGTGGCAGCAGCCACCCTAGAGGCCTGCCTGTACAGCAAAAAACACACATTGCAAGCAATGCCACCACCCCAGGAACACTTACCCACCTGTATCCTGTAATTCTACAATCAATGCACTCAAACATCACCTTTCGCTTTAAATTAAATAGATAGAGGACTCTTAAAAGATATTTTATGACCTTAGGCACCCCTGTATCTTATCCAGTTTAACAGGGGAGGAGGCAAAAAATCAGGATTAAAGCTGCAGCTCTGCACCATCATCCACAACAACCAGGAGGAGGGGGTGCTGGGGGCAAAACTGCTGCAAAAAACAAAAATTCCCTAAGCCTTTTCTTGGAATCAGAGAGTCCTTGACCTTCCCACTTAAAATGTTCCCTCATGGAAGGAGAGTCTCTTGAAAAGAAAAAAAAATGGAGGAGAAGCAGAAGGAGAAGAAATCATCCCATCAGAATCAGAATAAGGAGAATAAACTGCAAAGTCTTCCAGCGAAGACTCTGAAACATCCAAGCCTGCTCAAACTCCCCTACCTAAATCCTCTCTGCTATTCTTATCAGGAGGGGCACAGAACCTAATCCCACTAAAGGAATTAAATCCTCTGCCATTTTAAGCATGCCCCTGCACGAATCTTCTCAAAACAGGAAGCTAAATCCTTTCTTTCCAGTCCATGTTTATTTCAAGTAAAAGATAATCCAGTTAGGACACTTCTTTAGAATAGGGGAATACAGTGAATAAGTGACTGCTATTTTACCTCTTCTTATTCTATTAAATCCACTGCATGCTGACAAATGGTGATTTCTTAAGCTCAGAACCTGTAATAAGCCTGGGAACGTATATACCTCTGATGGTCTTAGTATCACTCACAGCTATCTTTTTCGTTACAGAAACTTTTGTGTAGGTAGGGGTAACTGACACAGAAAAACACAAACAGGTCTTGCCCAAGTCTATATCTCATTAATACCATTTGAATGAACAGAGTGCCCTTCTAATAGCTGTCTTGTTACATACTGAACTGAATGTTTGTTTTTGCAAAGGATGCCCCAAATGTATTTCAAATAATTTAATCAGTAAAAAACATCAAAATAATGACACTTACATAAAGTTTTTGAAACAAGATAAACTCCAGATAGGTGAAATAAATATCTGACAGTCTAGTAGATTTTCCTTGCCTGTTCAACATGAAGATCTCTCCTGATAACCTCCTTCAGATTTTCTCTCAAATGTTTGTAATTGGCTTATCTCTCACCATGTACTGTGAACAGTTGGATACATGTTTACTAGACATTTGCTAGTTACAGAGATGTGAGGAGAGCCTTGTAGTTTACTAAATCTTGTTGGGTATAATTTAAGGGCAGAGAAGGATATTGTTTTGGGTCATGGAGAGGGGGAGATTAGAATTATGCAATGGATTGATTGATTGCATGTACTGTTTGCATCTATGATGATTATTCGGAGGGGTACACTAAACCACAGCGGCTTATTTCAGAACAAACTGTTTCAATGCACAGGAATAGGGACAATGTTGAACAGACTATATGGATTTGTCCCAGTTATGCCCATTAGGGGTAACATATAATTATCAGCCATGGGATGGATAAGGCCAATCTAACACCAAATAGGATAGGTTAATACAAGCACCACAAGGGAAATTGGCTAGGCTTAAAATGGCAAGGGCAGCCAACCCAGGACTTACCTATGAACCTATTAGAACAAGTCAGTTACCAACTTCCTTCAGAAATAACACTAATATGTCTGTATCTATACCTATAGCTATATCTATCTATCTACATATACAAAATGTGTTTAAATACTAGCCAACTATGTTGGCAATCTGAGAGAGACTGGTGATTATTCTGTGGGACATGCTAAATTGCTGCTGCTTCAAAGAACCTAGTATTATTTGCTGGAGCCAAAAGCTGTTTTATCATTAGTTTGTTTAAATTCCTAGCTTAGCTATACTGCACTGACTGAGGCTTGTTTGGTGTTTTTGTTACAAGAATTCAGAGGGCTAATATCAATACACACATGATGGAAAAGCTAAAAGCAGTGTTTTGATCTCATTTTAAAGACAAAGTTCAGTAAAGTACTTTATTTCTTCTGCACTTACTGCTGCCTGTTGATCACTAATATTTTAATCATGCTTAAACAAGTTTTACTCATATTGTTTCATTTCATTGCTGAAAACTGAAGGGCTGTGTTTGCACAGTCACATGACTACATTTATAAATTACTGTGTTGTTTACCTGTGCTAAATTTATTGTTTCCCTCCATTTTAACTGCATCTGTCATTTTGGTAGTATTTAATCATGTTTTTGCTCATCTCATTTCATTTTCTTTGCTGGAAACTGAAGCGCTGTATTGTACTGTAGCCTGATTGAATTCACTAATTACTGTTTTGTTTCCTTGAGCTAAATCTCCTGTTCCTCTCTTTTTGTTATTTATAACTACACTATATACTACAAATGCCTTTCGTACCCACTTATATAACGTTGTGTACTCATAAGAAAGCGTCATGAAAAAAATAAATACAACAACAACTTTGTACTCATAAGGATTAGTTAAAGAAAAGGTATCCAGCAAACCAGAAATCATACAAATTAAGTGTTCTATCCATACTTTTCCACACAACTAGACTAAATGGAAAGTCTGCCAGACTGTCTTCCCTCGGTTGCCAGCCTCATAATACTTGGTATATTTAGGCAGTATAGCAACTACCTGAGGCTCACCGACAATGAACAACTACTTACCCTGTCACAAACTATTTGTCAGAGATCCTAATTGCATCACTCTCACAAAAAATTAGCAGGTCACAGCACACATCCACAGCACTCCAAATAAATACAGAAAATTATCATATGCAGACATGCTGTAAAAACTTACTGCCTAAGCCTCCAAGGTCATAAGACTAGGTGACTAGGTCTTAGAGGAAGTTAAAAACCACAACTCATACTACCACATCAAAAACCAAGAATCACCAGGAAAAAAACTCCCTGCAAACCAAATATGCTTAAACTTCCTGCTAATGCAAATATACTGGTGATTGTTGAGTGACTCCATAGTAAGACAAACACAGGCTCTACGCTCACAAGACTGGACAAAAATACAGTGATGGCAAGTTGCGTTTCAGGAGCAGAGATCTCTAACATCTCAAAGGCCCTCAAATCAAACAAGTAATTATGGCATGGAGGTGGTCCATGTGGGTGTAAATGACCTAGTGCACAAAACCCTAAGGAATATGCAGAGAGATTTCCAAGCTCTCCAAGCATGTCAGAAAAACAAGAAAGATTCTGGTAATGATTGGAATCCTACCTTCACCAAGAATTAAAGCAAAGTATGAGGAAAAGATGACTTATTTCAACAACTGACTAAATAAGTGGTGTCATTCAAAAGGAATCCCATATGTTTCAGCACTGGATGAAATGATGCACAGACCTACTTTTCCAAAGATGGCTTGCACCATTAATTCCAAGGCTTCCACATCCTGGCAAAAGCCTTTGCTGCTCCCATAGTGCCTTTTTAAAACATTACAAATTAATCACTAAAAAATATCATTGCAGCACTGTTCAATGCTAGGAATCTAAAAAACAAATTTCCTGACCTTGAAAGCCCCTCCTGCATTCATAGCACATTCATCTGTGTATTACTACTGAGACCTGAATAAAAGTACAGAATGCACTCATTCTATACCAGAGTTTTGCAACTACTACACTTTTAAATCTGACAGGAAACGTGGTTGAGTATCCATATTTAAAGACCACAAAGATTCCCAGAGAGGCACAAACCAAAGTTATTAAGATTCAGTTCACTCTAAATAAAACCAACTATACGATCATAGCATATTACTGGAACCCTGAAAGCCATGTCCATTTAAATACACTGGATGAACTTCAAATGCACCAATACTCCACCTCCATCTCTGCACTCATAAAATCCTTTGCAACTTTCATCTTTTTTTCTGGTTAGGTTATTTGACAAAGATAATCAGATCATATACAGTGCTCTGTCAGCCCTACTAATTTGTTTTAGTTACTTTTTTCTGTCCCACCTGCCCAAGCATCAGGCCATGCAGCCATTTTATCTATCCTTAGCACTACTCTCCGAAAATTTTAATTCCACCTAAAGAGGTTGTTTCCTTCTATGGGGTTTGCTACCACCCTCATGCTCTTCTCTGTAATTACAGTATCCACCTTAGTCTCTACTGGTGCTGAATTATCTGAAAGACCTATTTATGTCTGGTGAACATTAGACTCTGAAGCTGCATATTTCAGTGTATGCATCTCATCTCTAATATAAAACTCTCATTCCCCGTTGTGGTCCAAACATTCATAATGTTGCACGCTATGAGGTAACTGCAGTACAGGTCCCTGGAAAGACAATAAAGTGACCTGATTCTTGGCTATTTCTGCCTGGAAATTTAAGCCACCTGCTCATTCAGCCCAGATAGGCGGCTATAAAAGGGGCAATACTATTTTCCCCAAAATGCCTTGCAGATAACTCTTCACAACCACTGCATTGCATTACATTCATTATCACTCACTTCAGTGTCTAGCCACTAGGGTATGATTAAAAAGCTTAAAAATATTTCAAAAGGATACTAGCATATAAACAATAAAACTATATTCATGTCAGAGGTTGCACCACAAAAGTAAACATAGGTTTCTTGACCACAATTAAGCGCAAACAGCAGCAAGAAAAACAATTATCAACTGCAAATTAAATTCTTCTCTCTGCTGGATTCATTCTACTCAATTGTTCTGGATTTTCTTTGCACATTTGCCCAATTTCCAATTTTGGCAAAGTATAAGGATTATATTCAGTAAAGAATATTAGATATTACTGATACTTATCTACAAAATGTGCATTAATATAAATCCTACTATTCTATCAATTTTCTAAGTGCTGTCAAGGAATACTTAGTGCTCTGACACAAGCTAAGGTTGAGAGCTATAGTTTTAGCTGAAGTTACTGGTTGGTCTTCTCGCTTCAGAAATGTTTCATCTGAAATTACCACCTTTCAGTAATATCATAAAAATACCTGCTAGCAATCTGCATATTTGACAGCACTAAAAGCAAAACCAAAAAATTCTTCTTCTTCTTTCGGCTTTTCCCGGTTAGGGGTCGCCACAGCTGATCATCTGTCCGCTCATGATTGGCAGTGGAGTTTTACAGTGTCGAGCTGCCAGCCCGGCACCCAACCTTCCACAGAAGGCACAGACACACTTACACACTCACACCTAAGGCCAATTTTAGAGTGTCCAATCCACCTACTGCATGTCTTTGGGATGTGGGAGGAAACCGGAGCACCCGGAGGAAACTCAAGCGACCACAGGGAGGACATGCAGACTCCGCACAGAAGGCACCCCAGCCGAGAATCGACCCGGAGAACCTCTTGCTGTGAGGCGGCAACGCTAACCGCTGCACCACCATGGCTGCCCAAAAGCAAAACCAAAATAAATCTCAGAAAATAACCCATTAATAGTTTAAACTGCTTCACCACCCCCACGACAAACACACACACTGTGCAGGGACTATGACACTGGATTAGCTCTTAACTGTCACCCATTTTCTGTAACTGACCACATACATGGAAAATGTACAGCTTTCATGCATTCAGCATCTAAGTCATAAATGTCTCAGCAGCAGATAAGAAACAGAAAATATACTCAGCAGCAGAACTTTGCAGAGCCACAGGACAGGCAATACTGCCACCCTACAAAACATATCTTTCACTCAAGTCACCTGACAGAAGATGCCTGTGGCCCAACAGCTTTCATATTTTACAACACATGGTTCACATCAGGGGAATTAAAAAGAAGCAGAATGAACTACACTACCTGCATTTCTCTCCTATGGGGATTTATTTGCTAGTTTAAGTTTGCTGAGTTTAACAATGTTTTGAATTTTCAGACTGTACAGCCACACCTCACCCAAGAAAATAATAAAGAGGCAAGTAGCAAACCTTACCTTGGAAGAGAGTGCTTATAGATTGAAACTGATACTTAAAACTAACAGGGACAAGGCAAAAGAAGATTTCATATATGAAAAAAATCAAAATAACCATACATTTGGCCTTTTCTCTTACTCCGTACCTTTTTTGACATTTTTAAATTAGATCTCTGGGTCATTGAAAGCCCTGAGTTTTAATTCATACACTGCTGCAGTATTATTACCTACACTACTGGGAGAAAAAGAAAACAGACTGTTTGCGAACTCTGCAGGCGAAAGTGTCAATTCACAGTGGATTGCTCAATGCGAATCAGGGATTAAATGAATTTATAATTCCAATGGTTACACACAAAGTTGACATATGTTACTTTGCTTATGTTAATGCACAGTCATCATTGGATATACCTTTGCTGCAATTAACTGCTGCATTTCACTCTGGCATGCATACAGATGACTTGGTGCACCTTTTATATTAACTCTGAACAAAATAATTATTTTTTTATTTTTCTAAACATAATGGATTTTATTTATCTTTGCACAATTCATAAAAAAATAAATTTCATTAATGTTCCAAGCCATCACAAAACTAGTGCTCTCTTTCTCACCATATGCAAAAAAGGGTGCACCAAATTTTGACAGTTTGTGTCATACTGCTGTGTTCTGTGTTCCATAGTTCTCCTTAACACGTTTAGAGTTATAGATGCTGTGGTGATACAAGTATATGCCTACACAGAGTCACATCTAGATCCTTAATACAACATCCTAAAAACAGACCCCACCACAATAAACCCAAAGAAGCCCACGGTATACCATCTATTTTCAACATCTGCTTTGCCATCTCAGGGACACACATTCATTCTGCCAAATAAAGATGAAAACAAACACATAAAAATGCAAAACAGCAAACGGAGACAAACCTCTCATTAAGGTGGAAGTCGTTTCCACTCAGTGGGGGTGAACTAGTACACAGAAAACTCCCACCATTGCTTATATGTTGAACAGTATTGAAATTCTACAGGCAACAGTTTAAGTCTGCTGAATTCAAAATGCTAACTGTGGAAAGGTGCTCAGTTACATGCAAGTAATTCAAGATGATTAAAATAACTCACATACTTGCCATCTCTACTAAACATGACATTTAAACTCAAATATTCCTTCATTTAATCTTTCTTGAAGCAATAACGGTATGACATGCAACAAATATGACTGTGTCCGGCATATTTATTTTTTCTTGACATTTGATTATTGAGAAAGTCCAACTTTGGCGGAGCCCATTTTCACTGGAGGCCCGGAGAGAAAAGCTCCAAAGTATTACAAAACATTTTAAGAACAATTTTATAATCTTAAAAAAAAAAAAAACTACAGTTTAAATACTTATATCAAATTAGACATAATATAAAAAATATAAGTTATGTACTCATCATAACGTTCTATCTGTGTTGTCCATTTTCATTCGTCCTCAACAATTGGGCTTGGATCCGATCCTTGGATACAAATCCACCGTTATTTTCAGCTCATGGCCACAAACAAACTCTCGAGCTCCTCCCTTCCCATGATGCTCTATCCCCTAACATACCTCATATCTTTTTTTCTGGCTTACTGCGTAAAAGGAAAATATTAGCAACATATTAACAGAAATCTGTATCTAGAAGCTCAACATAAGGAACAGTGGTTCCCTTTTATGGTCTCGTTCTTCTAGAAGACATTATTTGAAAGGTAGGGGGTTCATGAGAGGGAAGTTGAGGAAGGATGAAAATGAAAACCACAGATGGAACGTTATGGTGAGCATATAACTTCTTTTATCTGATGTTGTCAATTTTCATTCTTCAACAACTTTGACAGAGTCCTCAGCTACCTGAAATCCTGGGAGGACTCTAAGGAAGTTTATTCCTGAGCATAGTTGAGTCAAAGGCTGCTCTTCCCCTTGAGACTAGATCCAATTTGTAATACATAATTAAGGTATCAGGGTTAGCAGCCACACATATATTGTCCATGGATGCCTTGGAAAGGAATACTGAAGATGTAGCCATGGACCGGGTTGAATGGGCCCTCAGTGGTAGAAATACTAAAGATGTAGCCATGGACCTGGTTGGATGGGCCCTTAATGGTTTTGGTAAAGAAAGGCCCAAATTGTAATAGACAAAGGACATACACTCTTTAAGCCACTTGGTTAAGGTTACCTTCGTAACTGGCTTTCCCAATTTGAAATCTGCAAATGAAACAAACAATTGGTCTGTTTTTCTAAAATTTGTTGTTCTATGCAAGTAAAAATACAATTGTCTGTGAATGTCCAGTAAGTGCAACATATATCCACTTTTATTTGTAAAATTTGGGAAGAAAACTGGCAAATTAACAGACTGGTTGATGTTTGACTCTGACACCACTTTAGAAAAATCTGAAAGTCTTCTAGCAGAAGTGATGACTACGAAAAATAAAGTTTTCAGGCCAGAAATTTCAACTTGCATTTAGCTGCTAGTTCGAAGGCTGAATTAATTAATGACTGTAAAACCCATGGCAGAGTTGGATCTTTATAAAGGGGTCTCAAAAGAAGAGTACATCTCAAAAAGGCTTGACAAAGTTCAGATGAAGCAAAGGAGGAGTTTTCAATCTCAACTTGAAAATTAGAAATAGCACTAGCTGTGCTCTAACAGTTAAGGAACTGGCTCCTTCGTTGAAAATCGTTGCTAAGAATTCATGGAAGCAATGTGCTGGTGCTGTAAAGTGTCAATATCTTTCTGTTGTGCCTAAAAAAAAACAAATCTCTTCCATTTACTTCTGTAAAGTTTTCTTGCAGAAGCTTTTTGGGAGGAAAAGAGTATAGGACAAACAGGGGAGGAGAGTGTACATTGTCTGGCTATCAATGGAAGTGGAGAAACCATGCGGTCAGTCTTAGGTTTGAGATATCCAGGTGAATTGTGCCTGCTGGGCGAGGGAAGGTCCAGAACTGGATCCAGAGTCCATGGAGGGTAGATTAGATGAGGCCAAAGGAAGAGGAACTAAGTTTGTCAAGGCCACTAAGGTGGAATGATGATACTTTCCTCTTCAACTGGGATGATTTCTGTAGAAATTTGAGGATTAAGAGAATTGGGGAATAAGCATAAAGGAGACCAGGGTGGTCAATCGCATAGGACAGCATTTCTCTGGGACTTCCCTGGTGGTGGTGGGGGGGGGGTTAAAGTAAAGAACCTGCTGCAAGTGATGTTTTGTGGAAATGCAAATAGGTTGCAGCATGGCTGGCCAGACTGGCAAAAAAATAATTTCTGCCACATTCTTGTTGACAGACCACTGGTGGGGAAGTAGAATGGACCTGCTCAGCTTGTCCATTATCACAATGGACTTCCCTGGAATGTGCGTTGCTATCAGAAATTGGTTGGATGAGATTGCCCATTGCCAAACTCTGAGAGCTTCTCGACATAAGGGGTATGATCTGGTTCCTCCTGGTTTGCTGACGTACCAAACCAAGGACATATTGTCTGTCTGAATTGCAATTGTCCCAGAAGGGAGAGACAGTCTTGGAATGACTGCAACACTAAGAGCACTGCTCTCATTACCAGGACATTGATATGCAAAGTGACCTCTTCAGGGGACCATGTGCCTTGACGGTAATGACCACAGCCTGTGCCCCCAGTTTTGCTAATTTAGTGATAGCTAATTGAAAACAGAATTACATTTTTAACACCCCCCACAAAAATAACTGAAGCTACTATACACATTTTTTAGACAATATCTTTATTGTTTGGAATGATACTGAGAAGAAAGTGAGTGAATGTTTGGAATATATTAATATTTCCACCACATTTTTAAAGTTTTTTTCTTATGATGTTGATAGCATCACATTTTTGGATGTGATGTTGTCTGAAGATTATGTGAATGGATGCCTTATTTTTAACATTCACAGAAAGCCCACTTTCCCCAACAGTTACCTCCATTATAATAGTTGGCACCCAAAATTTCAGAAAAAAAAAGCCATGGTTAAAGGCCAGCTGATTCTGTATTTTTAGTGGAGTGTGACAAACTGTTGGAGATGTTTATTAAGAGGGCCTATCCAACTGAATTTTTATTGGACATTAAGAATGAAGTTGTGGGGAAAAAGCGGGAGGGGGTGGGGGTGGGGGATTTACATGCATTTCCTACCAAAAAAATTTAGTATCTGTGGTAGACCACTTAATGTAAAGTACTCTACATTGAGAGTGGATAAAGGGGTGGATTTTGTAAACCCTTTAGTCTAACTTTTACTATTGACATCTGTAGAATAGTGGATTTTATTTTAGAAAACTGGCTCATTATATCCTCTGATGAACACTTGAGGAGGCTGTTGGGTGACAGGCCGAACATGGTGTATAGGAAAAAAAGAAGTTATGTACCTACCATAACATTCCATGTTAGTTGTCTTCATCTCGCCTTCCTTCTTGCTGTTTGGGTTCGGAGCTGATCCTCGGCTCCGACTCGGCCATCGGCCATAGCTCGAGAGCTGTTTACTGGCTCGAAGCTACCCCTTATCCCAGAATGCCCAGCGTCAGCTACCCACATCTCGTTTGTGATAGCGCACACTAGACAAAAGTAGAGTAACCAGTTACCTAAAAACTGGTTGTCCAATACACCTAAACAAGGAAAGAGTCAAATTAACTGGCATGTGAAGTAATAATAGATACTCAGCTAGTGAAAACAAAAGGAACTCCCCTCAATCCTCTAGGAAGGGGGAAGGAGGGAGGGACGCAAGAAGGAAGGCGAGATGAAGACAACTAACATGGAACGTTATGGTAGGTACATAACTTCTTTATGTTAAGTTGTCCATCTTGCCTTAGTTCTTGCTGTTTGGGACAGCGTCCCTAGCACCTAAAATCCTAGCTGGCTCATTGGAACAGACTCTTCAGAACAGCAGAACGAAAGGAAGCTCTGCTCCGGGAGACCATATCCACCTTGTAATGAGAGATAAAAGTATGAGGGTTTGCCCAACTGGCAGCTGTACAGATTAAGTCTATGGGCAACCTAGACTGAAAGGCTATAGGGGTGGCTAATGCTCTAGTAGAATGACCTTTTGGTTTAGCTGGTAGCTCTTTATTTCGTATCTGATAAATAAAGGCAATAGTATCAGATAACCATCTGGATAAAGTCACCTTAGAAACTGGAAGACCTTGTTTGTTGAAAACATAAAAAAGAAATAACTGGTCTGACTTTCTTAGTTCCTTAGTTCTATGGAGGTAAAAACGCAATTGTCTGTGCACATCCAGTTGATGGAGCTTGTATTCTGCCTTGTTGCTGCGATTGGGAAGAAAACTGGGAGATCTATGGATTGATTTAAATTGTTCTCTGAGCAGACTTTAGGAATAAAGGATGGATTGGTCCTCAGAGAAACTCTGTCCTTGTGAAACACCAGGTAAGGAGGACAAACACATAGTGCTTGAAGTTCTGAGACATGTCTAGCTGAAGTGATAGCAACCAGAAAAAGTGTCTACCAAGAAAGAAATTTTAAGGAACGTGATGTTGCCGGTTCAAAGGGAAGCAAAATTAAGCTAAAACTAAATTGAGATCCCAAGGCGGAGGAGGATCTCTAACTGGGGGTCTAAGAAAAATGCTTCTCTCATAAAGGCCTTGCAGAGCTTATGAGACATTATGCTAGAATTAAACATGCCGATATGAAAATTAGAAATAGCAGCTAGCTGTACTCTAATGGTAGCGGAAGCCACACCAGACTGAAAAAGTTGTGCTGGAAATTCAAGAATTTCATGGACTGTGGCTGAGAAAGGATCCAAATTTCTAGATTCTGCCCAGTAAGAAAACTGTTTCCATTTACTAGCATACGTTTTCCTCGTAGTAGACTTATGTGAGGAAACAATAATATCATGGACTGCTGGGGAAATACTGGAAAGCCTGGCTAAGGTTGCAAGTGGAGTAACCAAGATGTGAGCTGGAGAGTTTGAAGGGATTGGTGCAACCCACCTTATTGATGAATCAGAAGATCTAGAACCAGGTCCAGAATCCACGGTTAATCCAGAAAGTGGAGGTGCAGGAACGGGAACCATATCTGTCGAGGCCAATATGGGGCAATGAGGGTCATTTTGCAACCCAACGATTTTGCTTTCTGTATGAGTCTTGGTATTAGGGGAAAAGGGGGAAAAGCGTAAAGGAGTCCCTGAGGCCAATTGTGCACTAGAGCATCTCTGGATATATGACTTGGAAGAGGAAGTAGGGAGAAGTAGCTGCTGCATTTGTTATTGAGAGGAGTGGCAAATAGATCTCAGCAAGGCTGTCCCCATTTGCGGAAGATTAGATCCGCAACTTCCTGATTCAGAGACCACTTGGGAGAAGGATAGCTCTGCTGAGCCTGTCCGCTATGACGTTGGATTTCCCAGGGATGTGCGCTGCCATCAGAAAACGTTGGGAGGAAATCGCCCATTGTCACAGTCTGAGTGCTTCTCGACACAAGGGGTAAGAGACCTAGTCCAGCCCTGTTTGTTGATGTACCACACCACTGACATGTTGCCCATTTGGATTGCAATGGTCCCGGAAAGAAGAAAGTCTTGAAGGGCTTGCAACGCTCGGAGCACCGCTCTGATTTCTAGGACATTGATAAGCAGATGGTACTCGCAAGGTTGCCAAGTGCCTTGGACTGTCCTGCCTAGATAATGCCCCACCCACCTTATCAGGGAGGCGTCCATGGTCACTGTGGCTACCGGAGGGGGTTGTATGAAAGGTCTGCCCTGAATCACTACTGGGGAGACCCTCCACCAAGAAAGGTGCCTTTTGCATGTTTCTGTGATCAGGATCATGTGAGACATGGGTAACTCCTGGAAAGACCACTGCGTGAAAAGAAGCCACTGAAGGATTCTCATGTGGAAACGCGCTAACGGGACAAGAAGAATGGCAGCTGCCATGGAGCCTAGAACTTGGAGGACATATCTGACTTGAATCCTTTTGCTCTGCATTAGAAGTAACCCTTCTTGACGAATAGTGGAAACTCTTTCCTGTGGTAATCTTGCAAACATTTCTTTTGTGTTTAATTCTGCTCCTATGTATGTGACAGACTGACAGGGCAACAAGGCAGATTTTTTGAAATTTACTGTAATGCCTAGTTGAGTGCATAATGTGATTATATAATCCCCTGCCTCTAAGAGTTGATGCCTGGTGGTAGCAGTCAGGAGCCAGTTGTCTAGATAGGGAAACACCTGGAATCCTTGACGCTTCAGGTGAGCCGTGACTACTGCCATACACTTGGTAAACACCCTGGGGGCTGAGGTGAGACCAAAGGGCACAGCTCTGAACTGGTAATGACTGGCCCCTACCCGGAAGCGAAGAAATCTCCTGGAGCATCTGTCCATCTTAATATGGTAGTACGCGTCCTGAAGATCTATCGAGCACATCCAATTGCCCTGACCCAGAAAATGGAAAATGGACTACAGTGTCACCATCCGGAACTTTTCTTTTTGTACAGATTTGTTCAAACTGCTGAGATCCAGTATTGGTCTCCAGTCCCCTGTCTTTTTTGGTACTAAAAATAATCTTGAGTAAGTTCCGGATCCTAGTTGGTCTGTGGAGACTTCTTGAATGGCCTTTTTTTCTAGCAGTCTTGAAACTTCTGTGACTGCTTGATCCCTTAGATTGGGTGGGACATCTGGGATGGACTTTTTTGATTCTATGGGGGATTGATGGAAGGGAATTTTGTAACCTCCGGATATAATGGATAGTACCCATCTGTCTCTTGCTATACTTTGCCAGGCTTTTGGGTACAGCGAAAGTCTTCTCCCAACTGCCTCCAGAGGTGAGCAGTCGGGCAACCCTTCAGGGATGCTGGAAGGGCTTGGTAAAGAAGGTTTCTCTGTCACCCTGGTTTTGCAGTCCCCCTCTGCCACGAGGGCGGCGTCTGTTATTGTTGTTGTTTCCCCCTCTGCCCCTGGGGGAAAAAAATCACCAAGTGTGTCAGGCAAGGGTCCCTGGGATTTTCGGAGCCACATCTTTCCGCTCTTCTGACCCTTGGGATAAGGTCTGGATGGGGTGGAAAAAGGGAGTCCCACAGCAGAGAGAGTCTTGCCTTCCTGCTCACACCTGGGCAATGTGTCTTTCACCTGAGGCCCAAAGAGAAAGGAGCCATCAAAGGGAGTATTGGTGAAGGACACTCGAAAGGGTTCTGCAAACTGACACAGCTGCATCCAAGCATGTCTCCTGAGAGCCACACCTGTCCCTGCGGCTCTGCTTGCTCCCCCCAAAAACGAAAAACTGATGTAAAAAATGAAAAAACGGCACAGGAACAACGTCAGCATCCATGAACAAATGTTTAATAAAATAAATGTCCTTTAAAACCAAAGTTGTTATGAAACTACATTTAAAATAAGCCAAAGAACAAGAATCAGCAAATCCAAATGTAAAGCGCTTTTCGTCTGTTAGTGTAAACAGACTTCTTCAGACAAATGCACTACGTAAATCAAAGGCAATTTAAATGCTACAAAATAGTCACGTGACAGATGTTACCTCTTTGAAAGTCAGAGCAATGCTGATTACTTTTCACCTCTTTAAAGAAACACGATGGATGTGCAAAAATCAATAAAGAACTCTAACAGCTACTAAATTTAAATAAATTAATTACATTAAACATAGTAGTTAAATATATTCCGCGCATTACGTTGTAATTGTTTTGCACTCTACTAGTTGAAGGCAAAGAATATGTTAAAAATGTATTTATTACTACAAAACAGAGTGTTTTAACCACGTATGCTGACACATACTGTAGCATGCAGAATGCTAGTGTTAAACGTATTACCAGTACTTATATGTACTTATGTGTAAAAAAGCCAACCAACCGAACTACACTTATATCACAACTTTAAAGTAAAACTAAGGTTGGTAAAAAGGTTCCCATTCAAATAGTGCAGTCACACTGCGTCCCCCCACATCAACGGTGTGCCAAACCATGAATCCAAACGAGGGGCGCCCTGTACAGGACTGAATGAAGTTTACTCGCTTACTTGTATACTTAAAGTTTAAAAATTGGTTACGTTAGGCGAGTACTTCTAGTATTTACAATTTAGTGTACCTGGTCCCCTAATGTACAGTTTATATTCGACTAGTGAGAAGATAGGTGATCTTTTAGTTGTGTTTTGGTACACCTCGCAAAATTGACACACATTTTTAATTTAATGTTGTATTGCTTCTTTTAACACCTTTTGTTATGAACTGATTTTGATACAGTGAGCATTTAAAATATGTCGGTAGCATATCAACTTAATTATTGTAGTATAACTTCAAGTGCACCTTATAATATCAAGGTGTTAGGTTTAGTACTTGCTGACCCTGTTTCAATAGGTGTTTAACCTTATTTTGACAGGACAGACTATTTAATTAATATATATTTTATGACCTTAGATTCTGTCATTGCACCTATTGTTTTAGAACCGAGTGTTTAGAACAAACATTCAGTACTACATTACTTCACAAATTTCTTTTTAAATAATAAGTTGCATAGTAATTTGCACTTTGTGGTTTCTATATAGTGGTCACTAATGTACAGGGCGCCCCTCGTTTGGATTCATGGTTTGGCATGCTACAGTATGTGTCAATGTATGTGGTTAAAACACTCTGTTTTGTAGTAATAAATACATTTTTAACATATTCTTTGCCTTCAACTAGTAGAGTGCAAAACAATTACAACGTAATGCACGGAATATATTTAACTACTACGTTTAATGTAATTTATTTATTTAAATTTAGTGGCTGTTAGAGTTTTTTATTGATTTTTGCACATCGTGTTTCTTTAAAGAGGTGAAAAATAATCAGCATTGCTCTGACTTTCAAAGAGGTAACATCTGTCACGTGACTATTTTGTAGCATTTAAATTGCCTTTGATTTACGTAGTGCATTTGTCTGAAGAAGTCTGTTTACACTAACAGACGAAAAGCGCTTTACATTTGAATTTGCTGGTTCTTGTTCTTTGGCTTATTTTGGATGTAGTTTCATTATAACTTTGGTTTTAAAGGACATTTATTTTATTAAACATTTGTTCGTGGACGCTGATGTTGTTCCTGTGACGTTTTTTCGGCTCTGCTTGCTCCATCGGCTCGGCTGCATAGGAAATCAGCCTCATGGAGGAGTTGTCTATGGAATTAAGAGTCGCAAGCTGAGAAGCTAATTTGGCTGGTACTCCCTCAGCTGTAGGATCTTGAAGGGCATCTCCAAGCTCTTTCAGGAGATCCCTTTGAAGACGTGAAAAATGGCATAGATAGTTCAGGGACCTCATTGAAAAGATCGCTGAAACAAACATTCGCTTTCCATATCTGTCCATTGTCTGAGACTCTTTGTTTGGAGGATGAACAGATGAAGAGGTTTCTGCTAACTCTTTCTTGGTGGCTGCTGCCACCACCATGGCATCAATGGGCACACCTTTGGAGAGGAATTGCTTGTCCTGGGGGGGCTGTAATAAACTTGTTTGGTCTCCTCGGAGTAGGTTCCACAGAATCTGGAGCAGACCAAGCCTTTCGAGCCACTACAGACATGAGTGGATCTAAAGGAGGAGATACCCAGGAGGTGGAAGGTCAGGAACCGAATGCGTCCAGGTATACAGACTCGTCCTTGGTAGGGGCTAGGGAAGTCCATTCCCCCCTCCGTCTAAGCATTTCAAGGATGTCTGAAAAGGAAACATCTTCAGAGGGGGACCTTGGGGACCCTTCCGATTCATCCATGTCTGTATCTGAGATGACAGACTCAGGGGAGGCTATGTGCTTCCTCTTGCACTTCTTCTGGGCAGGCTCTTCCAAGTGATCAGGGGAGGCTTCGGAAGAAGAGGGATCACCCAATGGGGTGTCCTGGGGCATAGGTTCCCTACGCTTGGGGTCTGGCGGAGGAGTAGAGGTTGGAACATACACCATGGGGAGGTGGAGCCGATGGAGCTGGCAGTAGAGCTGTTTCGGGGTACAGCACACTCCGCATGACCTCAAAGGGATCCTGACCTCTAGGCAGAGAAAGCTCCGACTCCGAAGAGACAGGAGTCCTTCTCCGCGTCGAGGGTGACGGCTCTGAGGCCAATGTTGGAGCCGAGCTCACCTGCGCCGAAGATCCAAGGGGGAGAACGGGGTCGGACGAGGAACTGATGCCACTCCCCCCCCCTCGGAGCAGAGAGCCCCGGCACCTAGATCCCTCGATAGAAGGGACAATCGAGGTAATCGGAGCAGATGTTGGAACAGAAGAAGAGATGATGATCGGTGCCGGCGGTTCTAATACCTGCAGATCCATGATCTCCGGCTCCGAGCTAAAGGTAGTCAGAGGAGGAACGGAAATAGAGGCGGTTGGAGCCGATACCTGCTGAGGTGGGCTGGACAGTAATTTTGCCAGTGCCTGTGACTTAAGCAACCTACTTACTACTCTCTCCACATCATGATCCGATAATCTAGAGGATCAAGAGTTGTGGGAAGAAAGATGGCTACGTTCACTCTGTAACAAGGGTGACTGAGGTGCTGAGTAGATGGGCTACAAGGACGGAGACCTCAGTCTCTTATGGCTCCGAAATAGGAGATGGAGCTGACGGAGGAGTTGCCTTGTCGGTGCCAGCCGGCACCAACATACTTGGTTGGTCAAGTAAAGGAGTCGGCTCCGAAGGTGGAGCCGACGGCTTGACAGACTTACAGGATTTCGCTGGCTGAGTACATTTAGCCGGAGAATCCTGCGGCTTCAATAATCCCTGAAGGATTAATTTGTTTTTGCGCTCTTGCAGGACCCTTGGACTAAAAGCATGACATATAGAACAGGAGTCCTGCAGGTGAACAGCACCCAAACAATATGCACAGCTAGTGTGCCCATCTGTCAGAGACATTTTCTGACAGCATGAGTCACGCTTTTTGAAGCCAGACACCGTGGTATCTTTAGACATTTTCTTAACAACAACAAACTAAAGAATCACAATAACAATAAGAAAATGTTATACTACTAAACTAAGAAACAAACAGTCTTTTTTTTTTTTTTTTTTTTTACAGTTAAGGAACAGAAAGGAGAGCCTCTAATTTAAACGGCTGTCTTGGGGGGGGACTCTAATTTAAACGAGTTAAGGGAAACAGAAGGCCTTTGAGTTATGGAGCGACGGCCAACAAAGCTACAACACACAAGAAAGTGGTAAGGGATAAAGTACTATATCTAGACAAAAACTTGATAAATTTTTAATAATAAACAACAATTATAATAACAGAAAAAAAACTATACTAAGCCTGAGCCAGTAATGAAGCAACCTCGCAGCGGAAGCGGCAAATGAGATCTGGGTAGCTGAAGCTGGGCATTCTGGGATAAGGGGTAGCCTCAAGCCAGTAAAAAGCTCTCGAGCTATAGAAGATGGCCGAGTCGGAGTCGAGGATCGGCTCCAAACCCAAACAGCAAGAACAAAGGCGAGATGGACAACTTAACAACAAATGTTACAAGAATCTAGTGGAAAGAAAAGCCAGGAATGTGAGCAAACACACTAACAGTCTTATGTCTAACCGTGGGCGTTGTAGGCAGTGCCAGTTTATATTAGTGGGGGATACTTTTTATGTAAAAAGGCACAACTTTAAAGTTAAAGGGCATTTCAACTGTGGGTCTAGTTGGATAGTTTATATTGCCTGTTGTGATTCCTGTCCTGCTTTTTATATACGGAAAGCCTCCAGAAAACTAAAAGAGAGAATTTATGAGCATGGCCAGGAAGTTAACAAGGCAAAAACTACCAATGCACTGTACAGACACATACATGCTTAACCTAGTCACAGAGTTTAAATTTACAATTCTGGAGCAGATAAAAAGAGACCCAAGGGCCAATGTTATTGAAGAACACTTGTTGATGAGAGAACTTATTTGGCAGCTGAAATTAAAGGGTCTATATTACAAAGTTGAACTTGTATAAATTTGAACGTTGTAATATCGAACCCAAAAGTCCGAAATCCAAAAATCGTGAAGCAACGGCACATCAATTTTTTTCCCAGGGAAAAAAATTGGTAGGCCATTTTCGGGGCTTTATTTCCTCCACTGTGGTGCAATCTCAGAATTGATACATTTAAGTAGGGTGGGTGTGGGAGGCAAAGCCCCCCCCCCCCCAACTTTAGTTTAAGTTTAAGGTTTATTTATTTATTTTTTTTCATGGAACAGCGATTTTTTTTCCATGGGGAAAAAAAAATCACTGTTCTGTGTTTTCGTTATTACTGGGTTTCGGACTTTAGCGTTCAATATTACAACGTTCAACTTATGTTAGTTCGACGTTGTGATATAGATCCAAAATTAAATGCTACAGCGCCCCCTGGGTCAAATAAAGCTTGCTTTATTAGCCCTTTATTAAAGTTAAGTTTATATGTGTACTAGTTTTTTTTAATAGATATTTTTTATATATTTTTAAAGTTGGTGATATATATTTAATATCTAATAAATTAAGAGGCTGTTGTCCCATCATGAACCCATTCATCATTCATTTGTTTTTATACTGTTTTATGTATTTGTGTTTTTGTTTAAGCACTAGATTCTACACACATAGTTTTAAGTGTTTCAATGTTTTATTAAAGTGATTGGTTCACTGGATGTCACTTGATTAGTTTGAGATTATTTAAATGGCTCATGTTTTAATAATGACAGTTCTGAAGACGTCCCACCTAGTTTTATCTGGACTTTTGCTATTTTTTGCCACATTTCTGGTGTGGTTATTAGCCTTGACTGTATTTCCCAGAAAGTGCCCCCCACCCACCCAATCTGGGATGCGCCGTGGTCACTATGGCCTTGGATTCAGTAAGAATGTAGGGACGGCCTTGCAAAACTTGATTTGAGTGACTTCACCAACAAAGATATCGTTTGCACACTTGAGTAACTCTTATCTGAGCAGACGTGTTGGTGAAGAATGGGTCACCGATTTGCTAACATCCATTGAAAAATCCTCATACGAAATCTTGCTAATGGAACAAGAACTATAGCCACAGACATTGATCCTAAGGCCTGTAGGATTAATAGGGGTGATAGTGCGGAGCTGTAAACTATTTTCCTGTTGTGGAATCTGATAGTCTGTACTCTTAACAGGGCAAGAGAAGATCTCGCAGATACTGTGTTGAAAATGGCTCCTATGAACTCCAGTGTCAGAGATGGTTCTGAAATTTGATGTAATTTATGCTTATCCCTAGATGGGAGCAAGTCTGGAGTACCTGATCTCATGTTCTTATCAATATATACCTGGTTGGGGTGGTTATAAGCCAGTTGTCCAAGCAGGGAAACACTAGGAATCCCTGCAGTCTCAAGTGAGCTGCTACTACTGCCATGCATTTGGTGAACACCCTGGGGGCTGTGGTTAGGCCAAAGGGCAGTGCTCTGAACTGGCAATGACTGGCTCCCATCATGGAGCATAAATACTCTCCAGATTGCCTGTTCACTTTTATGTGATAGTATGCATCCTGAAAGTCTATCAAGCACATCCAATTGTCTTTGCACAAAAAGGGCAGAATGGACTGCACCATGACCACTCAGCACTACAAAGAATCTTGACTAAGTTCTGAATCCTGTCTGGTCTGGTGGGACCGCTTGGATGACTCTTTTTTCTAGCAGCTTTTGTACTTCTAGAGCTGCTGATTTCTTCTGACTAGATGTAACGTCAGGCTCTCTAATGCAGGGATAAATGACTCCCGATTGCCTCCAGAGGTGAAGAATTGGGCATCATTTCAGGAGCACTGGTAAAGGTCTGTCAGAGAAAGTACCTCTGGACCCCTGATTCTGCGGACCTCCTCTGCCGAGTGGGTGGCATCTTCCATTTGAACTCCCCCCTCTGCTCCGGTGGAACTATCTCCATTGAAATCTTGGAAAGGACCCTGGGACTTCCTGAACCACATTTTCTGACCTCCTGATTGATTATCTTACTTGCACTTGGAGAGTGTGTCCTTAACTTTAGGGCCGAATAATGAGCTTCTGTCAAAAGGAGCACTGACAAAAGAGGACTCAAAGGGCTCCACAAAGTCAAACAGGCACATCCATGCATGCCTCCAACAGAAATCCCTGAACCCGCTACCATTGAGGGACCTTCCGCCATATGGTAGATAAGCCTCATGGACAAGTTAGTGATCGACTGAGGGGTAGCCAACTGTCAGGCCACAGAAGACTAAACCTCAAGAGTGCTGGTCCTGGAGAGGGAATTTGAAAGTTCCTTAATCAGATCAGTCTGTAATCCTGTGAAGTATGCCAAATAATTAATTGATCTGAGTGGAAAGGTCGCTGAAACATACACATGCTTCCCAAATCTGTCCAACACCCTAGACTCTTGGTTAGGGGACTAGACAAAACAACTCTGCTCCACGAGTTCTTTCTTGATGTTTGTGGCTATGACCATGGCATCTATGGGAACTCCCTTGCTCCAAAATTCCTTTCCTGTAGGTTGTGCCAAAATACTGTCTGGTTTTCTAGGGATGGGCTTAATTGTGTCTGGATGTTCTTCATGTTTCACTGTTGCAGTCATCACATTTGGGTTATCTGCTTACAGTAGCCCTCAGACGGTCTGATTAACAAAGTCTTGGGTCCTGCGTCAGTTGCTGTCTCATCTTCCATGACATCAGGTAGTCAGGGGTATAAAGCATGCAGCCGACGCCATTACATCAGTCTTTCTTGCCGTGCGGTGCCCGAAACAGAAACAGTTCGCAAGTGCCGGTCGGCCGACTCCTCAAATTTTCGTTTTTGAGTTTCAGAACTGAAGTCTTCAACTAAGCTAAGTACCTTGTTGGGGAAACTTTTTCTTGCTCTAAACTGATGTCAGTAAAAGATAATAATTGTATTTCTTGTGGAAAGCAAATACCTCAAAGATTTTCATTTGTACTGCATTCCTTGCTTAGGCCCTGACCACGACGTACCTCGCTGTCAGTTTTGTGCCTTATTTAAACAATGAACTATTCGTTGTCAGTTTATTTACGCTTCTCAATATTTTGGTACTCGGTTCAATTATCCAAATATGGCTTTGGTAAGCCACCTGACTACCGACATTCTGAAAAAACGCAAAAGGTAAAGACAGAGACAGACCGCACAGGTCCAAAGCTGCCGTCGACGCTTCTCCTAAGCTAGTCGCCAGTGCGACGGTACTCAGTGAGGTGCTCTTGCAGCCCCTGATACCCGCTACTTCAGATTTGCAGGCCACTACTGAGACCCATTCTGAGTCCGGTATGCCACAAGATGCTTCAACTGTGGAACCTGCAGATGTCTCTACCTTGGATGGGTCCGGAGCCGCTGTGCAGGCACCAGCTTCTGAGGGTGTATTCAGGCCTACTGACTTGTATATTAAACAGATGCCATCTTTTTCTTCAAGGCCTAAAACTCTATCTATTCCTAGAAAACCGACACCCAGACTGCATGGTCAGGCCTCTATGCCAAGACCTTATTACTTTAATCAGGGGAAGCCATCCTTCCCCCTCTAAGAGACCTCGGACTGAGATTGCTTATGATTCTTCTGATCAGAATTCTGAAATTTCTGTTTCCTCTGATGACCAGGATTTACCCTTATCTACCTGTGAGGATTCTGATGCTGAGGACTCTATTCCCTCTGCTTCCCCTCCAGAGGATTTCTCTTTTGGTGAAACCTTGCATACTCTTAGGGAGCATTTTTGCTGGGAAAGACAGGATTACTCTGACTCTAAAAAGAGGCTTAGGTATTTCTTACTCCTGCCCCAACACAGGCCTTTAGCTACCCCCCCTATACTGGACATTGTTGATGATGCCTTTTCGGAATCTAGCTTGGCCCCTGACTCTTTACCTCCTGCTCCCATAAAACCTGATAGATATTACAAGGTTCCTGACTCTCACAAGTTCCTCTTTAAAAATCCTGCTGCGGATCCTGAGACTATTTCAGAGGGACCCAAGGGCATTAAGGCTACTACTGCCAAAAATCCTACCCCCTCTGATAGAGATTCCAGGGCACTGGATAGGTGGGGTAATAAGGTATGCACTTCTGCAACCTTGGCCATTAGGGCCTTAAACTGCCAGTTTCATATGTTAAAGTATCAACAGCATATTATTGGATTGCTTCAACACAAAATGATGTTGATTCGTGACTGTGCTGAAAATAAAGATTTACAGGATTTAATGCATTCTGCAGAACAAGGTGGAAAACATACTTTGCAATGTGGTTTTGATTCACTAGAGGCATCTTGCAAGGCTGCTGTCACTGGGTCTGTACTTAAAAGGCATGCTTGGCTTAAGGAGCAATCTTTGCCAGATCATGTTACAGCTAAATTGCTGGATGCTCCCTTAAACCAAGACTTCCTGTTTGGCAACAAAGCAGAAGTAGTACTTAAAAAGATGGAGGAAAAAGCTAAATCTATGCAAACTGTTAAAGATTTCCTGCAAGTACAGCCTCCCATATTTAGTAGGCATTGGCCCTCTAAAAATTGGTCCTTTCCTGCCTCTTCCAGGTCTTCTCAGTCCAAACCCAGAACCAGCAGAACACCCAGGCTTCAGTCCCAAGGTACTCACAGGGATAAGCAGTGGGGGGCTCCCACTTCCAAAGCACGGAGTGGTAAGACTCCCCTCTATGGTAAACTGTCTCAATGACTTAACTTTAAATCTTCCAAGCCCTGCACAACTGACTGTTCCATTAGGACAAATGGGTTTTAAATATAGTTTCCAAAGGATACAGATTCTACTTTCACTCCTTACCAACCCCAAATGGTTGGCCAGATCTACCCCCAAATCAGTGGGCAGAGGCTCAAAAGCAAATTATCTCTCTCTTTTAAGCATCAGGGCTATTCAAACTGCTACAGAAGAGGAAAGGGGTCAAGGCTTCTACTCAAGACTTTTCCTGGTGCCCAGAAAAGACAACTCCTGGCGTCCTATACTGGACCTCTCTATCCTAAACACAATTTTGGAGATCCCAAAATTCAAGATGCTAACTCTTCACCAGCTGCTTCCTATGCTAGTCAAAGATGCCTGGTTGACAACAGTGGATTTAAAGGAAGCCTACCTGCACATCCCAATAAGGGAATCCTGCAGAAGATACCTACGCTTCAAAGCAGGCTACATGCACTATCAGTTCTCTGTACTGCCCTTTGGCTTATCTACTGTGCCCAGGGTATTCATAAAGTGCCTAGCTCCAGTCATTGCATTTTGCAGGCAAAGAAATATCCAAATATATCCATACCTGGAAGATTGTCTAATTCAGGAAGAAAGCCAGGACACACTATTGAATCATCTAGTGTTTGTACAGAAATTGCTAACTTCTCTGGGGTACACCATAAACGAAAAGAAATCACATCTTAGACCCTGCAAACAAATTGTATTCCTGGGAGCAAGCTTGAACACAACTTCCCTGATGGCTTTTCTCACGCCAGAAAAACAAGTTCATTTGACAGCTTACTTCAAACTACTGGCCACAAAGACTTAGCTATCTGCAAGGAAAATATTACAAGCCCAGGGGTTCATGACCTCCTGCATTCTACTAATTCCATATGCAAGACTGCATATGAGGAAACTACAATGGTATCTAAAAAGCCCATGGTGTCAACATTCTCAGGATCTAGAAGCAATGATTCCTATCACTCCTTGCCTACAGTTAGAGTTCCTTTGGTGGGCAGACGCCTGTCACCAAAACAAGAGACTGCCATTCACTCCACCCCCTGTCGCCCAAACCCTAACAGATGCATCAGGCTTTGCATGGGGGGCTCACTTGGCAGGGAATTGCATTCAGTGCAAATGGAACCCAAGTCATATGCACCTGTACATCAATCAAAAAGAAATGTTAGCTGTACAGAATGCTCTGACAGCCTTCAAGGACCACATCCGTCCAGGGCAATTAATGGTAAAGACAAACAAAACCACGGTTATGTGGTATATAAACAAGTAGGGGGGAACCCACTCATACCCTCTCTGCAGACTAGTCATGGCTCTGTGGAACACTGTCTTGAGCTACCAAGTGCACATACAGGCTCAATTCCTGCCAGGAAAGCTAAACACAGTAGCAGACGACCTAAGCAGAAACTCATGGACCCACACAAGTGGAAACTGGAACCAAAGATATTCAACATGTTGAGAAACAAAAGGGGGAGCCCAGCTATAGACCTGTTTGCCTCCCCCCAGAACTACCAATTGGAAACATTCTGCACAAGGACTCCTCTAAAACAAGCTTGGAAAGTGGAGGCCCTGTCCTTCACCTTCCCCCTGTGCCTCTCCTCTCCAAGGTACTACTAAAGATCAAACAGGACAAACCAAGGATGATACTAATTGCACCAGACTGGCCACATCAACACTGGTACCCCCATTTGCGCAGTGTGTCACTGCTGGCACCATGGCACTACCTCAGACCCCTGCCCTGTTGTCCCAGCAGGAGGGCCAGATTTTGCACCCATAGCTTCAAACCCTGAACCTGGCAGCCTGGGTAATTACCTAATCTCTCCGTTACCATCCCTCACTAAGCAAGTGCTGGATGTCATTCTGGAGGCAAGGAGGCCTAGTACTAGAAAATCTTATGCGGAAAAATGGAAAAGATTCTGTTCCTAGAACCAAGCTCAGGGGATGGGCACAGCAGCGCCCGTTTTACCTCAGATTCTTCAATACTTAACTGAGATGCTGCACAAGGGCCTTTCCTTTTCCTCCATCAAAATTCATGCCTCAGCCATTTCAGCTCATTACAACACAGAACCACCCCTCTTTTCTCATCAACTGCTGAAGCAGTTCCTCAGAGGGGCCAAAAACTTAAGACCACCCAGGAGAGCCCCTACTTCAGCCTGGGACCTTAACTTTGTATTGGAAAAACTCACTCTACCTCCTTTTGAGCCAGCTGCAAATGCAGAGTTGAAATTCCTTTCTTGGAAAACAGCCTTCCTTTTAGCCATCACTTCAGCAAGAAGGGTGTCTGAATTACAGGCCCTCATAGCAGTTGAGCCTTTCATCATTTTTCATGTGGACAGGGTGTCCCTCAGGACCAATCCCTTCATGCACAAGGTGGTATCCAGTGTGGCCCTTAATCAGTCCAGTCATTTGCCAACCTTCTTTTCTAATCCACAGAACAAAGGGGAGCGAATACTACACTCCTTAGATGTGCACAAACAACTTTTATTTGGACAGGACTAAACCTCTCAGGAAATCTGAACTGCTGCTGGTTGCATTTGCTGCAAGGGCAGAGAGGAAGGCCATTTCAAAGCAAACCATTTCTACATGGATAGGCCACTGCATTCATTTCTGCTATAAGCACCATGGAAAACCCATCCCACAGGGGATTAGACCACATTCAACCAGGGCTGCATCTACCTCTACAGCCTTTCTCGGAGGTGTCCCTACCTGGGACATCCTAGAAGCTGCTACCTGGAGTTCTGTACATACCCTCACCAAGCATTACCATTTGCCAATTTTCTCTAAATCCAGAGCGGGCTTTGCCATTGCAGACTTGCAGGGCCTTATAGCTGGTCCTAATGCTATCTAATATCCTCCTCCCATCCTTAGCTTTGGGACTCTACCCAAATGTGATGACTGCAACAGTGAAACACAAATAACATAGTACAGTTGTGTACACTTATCATAAATGTAGATTTTTGAGTGTATTTACTGTTGCAGTTCTAGTTACCCTCTCTCCAGCCCCATGACATCAATTGGCTATACCTCTGCTCTTGCTTACTATCTTTTTGGTGTATTTGCTTTTTTGTTGGAGGTGTAACCTTGTCTATATAATTGCTTCCCATTATGGGGGCACTTGACATCTGGGGCAAGAAAAACTGATGTAATGGCATCAGCTGCATGCTTTATACCCCTGACTACCTGATGTCATGGAAGATGAGAGAGCAACCGACGCAGGACCCAAGACTTTGTTAATCAGGCTGACTAAGAGCTACTGTAAGCAGATAACCCAAATGTGATGACTGCAACAGTGAATATACTCAAACATCTGCATTTATGGTAAGTGTACACAACTGTACTTTCTTTCCACACGTGCTTACAGACCAAGTCAATGAGCTCATCAGTGGGCAAAGTCACCCAGGAGGTGGACTGGCCAGACCCAAAGGCCTCCAGGAATACAGATTCCTCTCTGGAAGGGTTATCAGTGGACCAACCACCCCTCTGCACAAGGATTTCTAGGAAGTCTGCAAATGAGCTGTCTTCAGGTGGAGATCTTGGGGACCCTTCCCTATCATCAAAACCAGTATCTTCAGTGACGGATTCCTTTGGAGAGTCCAAGTGCCTCCTCTTGCACTTCACCTTCCTAGGGACCTCTCTAGTGAGGTGTTCTGGAGAAATATTGGAAGAAATACTGCTGGGTTGCCTGGGCACTTTGGGTTGGCTGTCCCTGTGGAGTGGAATGATGGGGCTCAAGGCGCAGAGACATACGGGATCTAGAGGGTAGATCCAAGGGGGAAGGAACTGTCCATTCTGCAGAAGCAGGGAACACTCTCTCCACCACCTCGAAGGCAGAACACTCTAAGGAGAAGGAAGTCGACGGAGTCAAAAAGCCAAGCTTCTGACGCATCGGCTCCCTGTGTCCCAAAGGTAATCTACCCAAGGCAGAGGCCAGAGCCAAGCTATCCAATGCCAAAGCTCCAGCAGGCAAAGACATCCAACAGGGATGCTTCGCCTCCAAGAGTTGTCCAACTATGAAGAACTCGGAGCTGATACCCTCGGAGAAATCCTTGGAGCCAAAGGTACTATGATCTTCGGATCCGAACCAGACAGATCCAGGAGACTTGGATCCAAGGGCTATGAAATGACACAACAGATCGAAGAAGGAGCCGTGATTGGAGGTGTAATACTAGTAAGGGCTTCCTGACCCAAGGGGGTAGGAGCCCGAAGAAATCCCATCTGAATACGCGCAAAGAGAAACTTCCTCATCACTCTACCCACATCAGCCTCAGTAAGGCTTCTGGAAGAATGAGATGATGCCACTGAGGGAGACTTGGAATGCCATCAGGATTCTGAAAGGGGATATGATACCAGAGAGGGTATCAGATCTATGGTAGGAGAGAAACGGTTCCTTGGTAATGCCTTCAAATCCAAAAGGATAGGATCCAAGGAAGTCAATTTGATCTCCGATGCCTACTTCAGGGAAGGAGCAGGCATTGGATCTGACTTCTTAATCTTTGTTTTCGAGGGTTCCATTATTAGATCCGAGGATAGGGTTGAGGACCCCGATGGTCCTGAATATTTGCTAGAAAGCTCCCTTTGCTTAGGTTTGGAGGGGTTGAGCCCAGACAGCGCCTTTGAGAAAGAAGGTAGCAAACCTTTTAAAATCAATTTGTTTTTACTGTCCACGATGGCTCTAAGATTAGATTTATAAATCTTGCAGTCAATTTGAAGGTGATCTGGACCAAGGCAATACATGCATAAAGCATAAGTGTCAGACAGTGGTAATTTGTAACAGCATTTCTGACATTTTTTTCAACACTGATGGCTTCTCAGACATTTTAAACAACAAAGAGCAGAAAAATACAGGAATTTTTTTTTTTTTTGTATTTAACCAAAGAAGGGGAGAAAGAGAGAAATATACCAACAATGGTATCAAGAATACACTCTATGTGTATAAAAAAGGGTCTATATCAAAATGTCAAACTAACATAAGTGTGAGCGTTGTAATATCAAGCCCTAAGCCCAACAATAACAAAAACAGAGAACAGCAAATTTTTTCCCAGGGAAAAAAATCGCTGTTCCGTGATATATATAAAAAAGAATTAAACCTTAAACTTTACCCCTACTTAAATATACCAACTCTGAGATCGCACCACAGTGGATGAAATAGCAAAGCCCCAAAAACGGCCCACCGATTTTTTTTCCCCTGGTTAAAAAATCGATGTGCCCTGGCTTTGTTATTTTTGAATGTCGGACTTTAGGGTTCGATATTGCAATGTTCAAACTTATTTTAGTTCGACATTGTGATATAGACCCTATAAAAAAGGATAGAGGAAAGGTTTACAAACTATGGTAAAAAGGAGTACACAAAAGTGTAGGAAAGGGACGTAATGCAGATACTACAATAACAAAGAATGAATGTGAAAGTTATATTAAGAATACAAAGATATAAAGAGTGTAAATACAAAAACTTTAGACTTACCTCCAAAATAACAACACTAAGCTCGAGAGCTCACATTGACCACACCCAAACACAACAGCAGCAAACGAGATCTGAGGTATGTTAGAGGATAGAACATTATGGGTAAGGGAGGAGCTTGAGAGTTTTTTAGTTGCCACAAGCAGAAAATAATGTCACAGTCAGAGCCGAAGATACGATCCAAACCAAACTGTTGAGGAATGAATGAAAATTGACAACAACAGGTCAGTGGTTAAGAACAAATATGTTATAGGATAATGATTTAATATTTAAGAGAAATTTTAACCAGTATATGGACAAATTAAAGTCAAGGGAAATACAAACATGAATTGTAATATGAAGGGAGAGAAAAGCAGGCCTATGATATATTTAGAGAGAAAATGATATTAAGTAAGGGAGTGAGTGAAGAAGGGAGAATAAGCGTTTGTTCACTTAAGGGATATAGTTTATCCTGGTGTTGAGCCAGCTTTTGGCTAGGCAGTCTTTCAGAAAGATTTTGAAGGGTGGGAGGGAGAGTATTGACCTGATGGAGAGAGCTAAGGAGTTCCAGGCCTTAGCAACATGGTACAAGTACAGACAATACTTAGCAGATTTGATAGGTATGTGGACAGACAGAAGTTTTTGGTCACTGGATTTTAATAACAAACTGGAACACTGGACAAGAAGATGGATTCTGGATAATTTTATAGGTAGTAAGAAGCTGTCTACATGTTAGTTGATGGGTAGTTCTAACCAATTTAGGCTTTTTAGTGCTATACAGTGGTGGGTTCTGAAAAGGGCATTTGCTGCAAATTTAGCTACTTTGTTATAACATTATTCAAGTTTTGATTTTTGTGATGCCTAAAGTTTAGTAAGGATGGGATTACCATAAAGAAGTGTGGGGAAGCAGGGAGATATGTAGTGGTAAATGTAGTTTTAGTGCGATCGGTGAGAAAGTTTTTGGCTATATAAAGCATCCCTAGTTACTGACGAGTTTTTCTTATGCAATTTTGTATATGCAGATCGAATATAAGAATATCATCCTTAATATTTTGCTATAAGAAGTGACTTCAATGGCTGTATTGTCAAGAAAGAAGATACTGTCAGCCCAGCTAGCTGGAATTTTGTAAATAATTATATGCCATTTGTGAATATTAATATGACTTATATACAAGGGTAACAAAAGGAGATACTGCCAGTACATCTATCTGGAATTTTGTAAATGGTTGTGTGTGATTTGTGAATGTCAACATGCTTCATGTAACATGCTTGTGTTACAGACGTATTAGAACTGTATTTCATATAAGATGGTTTGTACAGACATGTATGCTGAAGAAATATTTTGTACAGTACTGAGCTTAGAGGTCTGACCACAGTGCACCCTGCCGGATTAGAATGGAAATGTATATACAGTACTGTAACTATTTAGATGTATATAGTTTAACAATGGAAACTGGAACACAGGAGGTTAATTTCAGAAAAATAGCTGATAATTTCAATTACTTTATGACAGCCAGAGACAGAATGTCTATACTGGGGAGCTCTTTGTGTTAGCTTGAAAGAGAAATATTTACTAGGCTTGAGATGTGAGAGTGTTTTATTGCTTTATGACTTCCAGAATCTGCCATAGATCTAAAAAGGGCCCTTGTTTATGTATTTTCACAGGTAGATGCTAAATGCTGTTGTTTTTGAGCCTGGGAACTGAAGTCAGATGACAAGAAATTATGTCATTCTGCAAGTATCCCAGCAGTAATATTAACTTAAGAAATCTCTGAGAGAGAGAATGAGCATTTTGTATTTTGTCTTTGACCTGACAAGAATATACACTGACCAAATCTACCTTGTTGCTCTGCAAGTAAGTTAGAGTACAGTAATTTCTCTTAGATACAGTCAAGAATATAGTGAAGTATAGTTTAGATGTTTTCTTTATTTATTTGAGACTGTCCTGAAATGTTTGAAATGAGCTTTGATGTAACTGTGAATATATACTGAGTATTTTCTTGTTCTTTTATTTATAATTAAACACATTTAAATCTTTCATTATGGCTGATATTTATTTGTGAGAGATAGTTAAGTTCTGACAGTACTTGAACATTTCTTTGGTAACACTGTGGGCCACTCCTAATAGCATTGTTCTTGGTCAAACTACCATTTGGATTAATAGTATCATTGCACAGTATGACTGGAAACCCTTTGCTAAGGGTCTTAAAGTAGCTGATAAGGACTTGACTAGTGGCAGTAAAAACTGCTTTATAGTCTGGGCAAAAGAGGGCATAGCTAGTAAACCTGTGCTAGCCTTTCCCAGGTGTGTGTGTGTGTGTGTGTGTGTGTGTGTGTGTGTGTGTGTGTAAATCAAACCTTAAAGTGCATGTGTGTCAGATACTTGGGCAGAGACACGAAGCACTGGTTGGACAGAGAGGGTGCTGAAGGTCTTGGCTTGGCCACTCAGCTGAGATCTCAATGCTAAGGCTATGCCAGTGAGAAGTCTTACTGGGGATCTGGAAAAAGAGGGAGAAACCAACCCCAGACTGACTGTGGTCTCTGTGTGCTCTTAAGGGAAATTGCACTTTACTGCGTGTGTACTTGTCATCCTCCCAATGTACGTTCCCAGACTGGTGTTAGTGGTGAGGATGGAGGCTCCTTGATTACTGGTCCAGTGTTGGGGCGTCACAGTATTGCTAAGAGAGAGAACTTTAAACTTTGTTTTTTCATGAGAAAGGGATTTTGGGGAAAAAGTAGTAGTTTTTTTTTTTTTTTTTGGGTTGAGCATGAGATGTGAGTTTAAAAGCCATGTTTCATTGGCTGTTAGTTTTCTGAGTAATTATTTGGATGTGTGCCACGTTGTCAGATGTGCAAATGAGTGTGGAGGCATCTGCGCACTGTATTAGGGAGGCCCATTGTGTGGATGTGTGGAGGATGTTGGTGAGAATATTAAAGAAGAGGGAGACCAAGGATAGGACCTAGGGGCACACCGGTGTTGATTGAGAGGTGCGGAATGGAGAGAGGGCTGAATGTCATTTTACTGGCTAAAATCTATTGTAGTGGTATCTTCTGGATGATGATTAAGAAGAGGCAACAAAGTCACCAAATGTAACTCTTGTCAAAGGCAGCAAAATCACAAAAACGAAACAGGAGTTACCAGCCACGATATCTTGAACAAGCAGTATAACAAAATTCAGTCCAATCTCATAAAAGGCTCCAAACTGGCTTTATTGAGGTCCAAGGAAAAAATAAGCGCTTTCACGTAGTACACAGCTACGCTTCATCAGATTATACTTAGACTAAAAAGAAGCTCACATTATATACAACCCAAGGCGGGAAAATTATTTACTATGGTAACTAGGGCTTTCTAATTAATAAAAGTAACAGAAGTAATAATCTCATTAACATCGTCATTCAGAAAAAACTGCCTTTCCAGATTTAAAATGAAACTAACATCACCATTGAGATTCAACTCCTAAAAGCAGTTCTCATAAACAACTATGTTGTGAAGCACTTGTATTTTAACATATTAAAAAGTGTAAATATATATATAAAAATAAAAATAAAAATAAAAGCCTTATGCTTTATTGTAAATACAATCATTCACATACTTTGTAAATCTTTAGAATCTGTCTCAGTTTCTGTAAGAAACATATATCACAAAATATGGCGCACATATAGGTATTAAAAGATGAATAGTAACAATAAAATTTAGCGCACCATAGATAATGAAGGATCAAAAGTTAAAAATAAGAAGTTATGTACCTACCATAACATTCCATGTTAGTTGTCTTCTCTCGCCTTCTTTCTTGCTTGATGGGTTCGGAGCCGATCCTCGGATCCGACTCGGCACTTGCTAAGCTCGAGAGTCACTTTTACCAGCTCGAGGCAGCCCCATATCCCATGATGCAAGGCGGTAAGTACCCAGATCTCATTTGATGACAAAGGGCAATAGCACCAAGCATAAATACTTCCCAAAGGAAGAAAGAAAGCCTACAGGATGAAAGAAGGACCAGTTCTGAATGGTCTTCAGCATAACAATCTCTTGTAGAAAGGTCTGTCCAGGCCTGGGGGAAGGAGGGAGGGTGCAAGAAAGAAGGCGAGAAGACAACTAACATGGAGCGTTATGGTAGGTACATAACTTAATGTTAAGTTGTCAATCTCGCCTTCATTCTTGCTTGATGGGACCGTCCTAGCACCTCTATCCTGGGTGGCTCAACAGAACAGACTCTTGAGGACTGTAGAGCCAAAACTGACTCTGTCCCTGGAGGCCAAGTCCAATTTGTAATGGGAAACAAAAGTATGAGGAGTGGCCCAAGTGGCCGCTGCACAAATAGTGTCTAAAGGAAGTCTAGCTTGAAAGGCTGTAGAAGTAGCTAAGCTCCTAGTTGAATGTGCTTTAGGTTTTGAGCACAGCTGTTTTCCCCTGAGCAGATAAATTTCAGAGATGACAGAAGAAAGCCATCTAGATAAAGTCACTTTAGAGACAGGAAGGCCTTTCCTGTTATCCGCATAGGAAACAAAGAGTTGATTGGATTTCCTAAATTGTTTAGTTCTGTCCAAATAATATCTGAGTTGGCGGTGGACATCAAGATAATGTAATTTTTGTTCGATCTGTTTGAATAGTTTGGAAAAATACAGGGAGATCAATGGATTGATTCAAATTAGCCTTTGAGGCGACCTTAGGCAAAAAGGTCGGATTAGTTCTCAATGATACTCTGTCCTTGTGAAAGACCAAATAGGGGGGTCGAACCGAAAGAGCATGAAGTTCAGACACCCTCCTGGCCGATGTAATAGCTACTAGGAATAATGTTTTCCAAGAAAGAAATTTTAGGGAGCAAGAAACAGCTGGCTCGAAGGGGAAGAATCAAGGATGTCAGCACTAAATTTAGATCCCATTGAGGAGGAGGATTCCTGATTGGAGGCTTTAGCAGGAAAATTCCTTTCAAGAAGGCTTTACAAAGCCTATGGGACATGATATTGTGATCTGCGATCCCGACATGAAAGTTCGAGATAGCAGCCAGTTGAACTCTAACTGTGGAAGAAGAGGAGCCTGCATGAAAAATCTCCGCTAAGAAGTCCAAAACTGCCTGAACTGGGGCAGTGAAGGGATCGATATTCTTGGCTTTAGCCCAATAAGAGAAACGTTTCCATTTGCTTGTATAAATCCTCCTGGTAGAGGATTTTAAAGAAGCTACTATGATGTCTCTAACAGGGTTAGAGATCAAAGGAAGCCTGGCTAAGGAAGGAAGTGGAGCAACCATGCTGAGAGGTTGAGAGAAGGAATAGACCGGTGCAGCTGAACGGATTGGTGAACCAGAAGATCTGGCACCGGGTCCAGATGCCATGGCTGCACCAAAAGGTGACGATGGAGGAACGGAAACCAAATTTGTCAAGGCCAATAAGGAGCAATGAGAATCATTTTGGCTCTCAAAACAGTAGCTTTCTGGATAACCTGAGGGATTAGAGGAAAAGGAGGAAAAGCATAAGGAAGTCCCTGGGGTCAATCCTGGGTCAGCCCGTCTCTGCGGGGATGGCCTGACAGAGAGACGAGAGAGAAGAAGTCTGGTCATTTGCTGTTTTGGGGAGTAGCAAAGGATCGCAACATGGGCGACCCATTCCAGAAAAATCTCCTCCACTATAGATTGCTTGAGAGACCACTCGTGAGGCATGAGAATAGCTCTGCTCAATCTGTCCGCTAAAATGTTGGTTTTCCCAGGGATGTGCGTTGCTACCAGAAACCGATGAGAGGAGATCGCCCATTGCCACAGTCTGGCGCTTCTCGACACAAGGGGTAGGACTTGGTTCCGCCCTGTTTGTCGATATACCAAACTACAGACATGTTGTCTGTGTGGACTGCAATTGTCCCTACAGGAAGAGAGTCGTTGAGGGCTTGCAACGTTAAAAGCACTGCTCTCATCTCTAGGACATTTATGTGCAGGTGGTACTCGAACGGTTGCCACGTCCCATGAACCATCCTGTCCTGATAATGCCCCCCCCACCCGATCAGGGAGGCATCCGTGGTGACAGTGGCTACCGGGGATGGGGGTACAAAGCGTCGGCCTTGGTGAATCTGGGGAGAAGTGATCCACCAAGCAAGATGATTTTTGCAAATCTGTGTCACCAGAATGTGGTGACGCATTGCAAGTTGTTGGTAAGACCACTGAGTGAACAACATCCACTGAAGAAGGCGCATGTAGAAGCGAGCCAGGGGAAGAGTAATGGGCGCAGCCATGAGACCTAATACTTTTAGAACCATTCTGGCCTGTACCTTCTTGTTGGCTAGAATGATCCTGACATGACTTTGAATGTCTGAAACTCTTTGGTCTGTAAGGGTAGCTGACATCCGAACAGTGTTTAAGTTTGCGCCTATGAAAGTAATAGACTGGCAGGGCAATAAGGATGACTTTTGAAGTTGATCGAGATGCCCAAATGAGAACAAAGATTTATTGTGTAATCCCTGGCTTGAACAAGCTGATGCCTGGTGGTGGCTGACAGGAGCCAGTCGTCGAGATACGGAAACACCTGGAATCCTTGGCGTCTCAGGTGAGCCGTGACCACTGCCATGCATTTGGTGAACACCCTGGGGCTGTGGTGAGACCAAAGGGCAGGGCTCTGAACTGGAAATGACTGGACCCCAGCCGAAGTGGAGAAATCTCCTGGGCGTCTGTGAATTTTTATGTGATAGTACGCATCCTGAAGATCTATTGAGCACATACAGTTGTCCTTCTGCAAGAAGGGTAGAATCGACTGAAGAGTGACTATTCGGAATCTTGTCTTCCTCACAGACTTGTTGAGTCTGCTGAGATCCAATATTGGTCTCCAGTCTCCCGTCTTTTGGGGACCAAAAGAACCTTGAGTAGATTCCGGGCTCTGAATGGTCTGTTGTAACTGGCTGAATGGCTCTTTTTTGCAGTAGTTTTGAGACTTCCAACTCTGCAATTTCCCTTAGACCGGGTGGTACGTCTGGGAGGGAATTTGAGGGATAGAAAGGACTTTCCTCGAAAGGAATTATGTAACCCTCGGATATGATCGACTGTACCCATCTGTCTTGAGTGAGAGAACGCCAGGCTTCTGGGTACAGTGATAGTCTTCCCGACTGCCTCCAAGGAGGGACAGCCGGGCAACATCTCAGGGATGCTGAAAGGGCTTGTCAGAGAGACTCTCTGTTTCCCTGGTTTTGTGGACCCCTCTGCCTCTAGGCGTCTGTTGTTGTTACCTCCTCTGCCTCTAGGGGTAAACTGACCACGTGAATCCGGCGTGACTCCTTGGGATTTGCGGAACCACATTTTCCCACCCTTCTGTCCTTTGGGATAAGGTCTAGAAGGGGTGGAAAACGGACTCCTAAGGCAGAAAGAGTTTTGCCATCCTGCTCACACCTGGTCAGCGTTTCCTTCACTTGAGGGCCAAACAAAGCTGACCCATCAAAGGAGAGTTTGTGAAGGACGCCTTAAAGGGATCTGCAAAATTACATAGTCGCATCCAGGCTTGGCGTCTAAGAGCCACACCTGTACCTGCGGCCCTACTGCTCCATCAGCAGCATATGATATAAGCCGCATGGAGGAGTTTGCAATGGAGTTAAGGGTTCCTAGCTGCGAAGCAATTTTTCCTGAGCCCCGCGGCTGTGGGATCCTGCACAACTTCACCTAGCTCCTTAAGGATATCCCTTTGGAGTCTGGTGAAGTGACAAAGATAGTTCAGCGAGCATAGCAAAGGTCGCTGAGAAAACATCCGCTTACCATATCTATCCATGGTCCTAGAGTCCTTATTAGGAGGATGGACAGGTATGGAAGGATCTGCAAGTTCCTTCTTGGTGGCAGCCGCCAACACCATGGCATCAGCGGGACACCTTTTGTAAGGAATTGCTTGTCCGGCCGGCAGTAATAAATTTAGAAGGCCTCCTAGGGACAGGCTCTACAGAGTCAGGAGCAGTCCACGCCTTCGAGGAATAACCTGCATAAGGGGTCGAAGGCGGAGACACCCAGGAGGTGGAGGGCCGAGATCCAAACGCCTCCAGGTATACTGACTCATCCTCAGAGGGATTGTTGGTGGGCCAGTTTCCCTCTGTCTAAGGAGTTCTAGGATGTCTGAGAAGGAGACATCCTCAGAGGGGATCTTGGGGATCCCTCTGACTCATCTAAGTCAGTGTCAGTGATAGACTCGGGGAGTCTACGTGTTTCCTCTTACAAGTCCTCTTCCGGAGGATCACCCGACAAATCAGGAGAATCCTCAGAAGAGGGGATATTCCCAGTGGGGAAACCTGAGGCGGAGGATCTCTAGGTCCGGGAGCAAGAGAAGTGGCAGAGATGTCAGCAGGCACTATAGAGGGAGGAGCTAAGGGAACAGACTGCTGGCTGAGTCCAGAGGCCAGCACACTCTTCATCACCTCGAAGGCTCCTCCCAGGGAGGTCCGAGAGAACCCGCTCGAGCTAGGAACTCCAGGACCCACCAGAAAGGAAGGTACTGAGGCAGATGTCAGAGCCAAGCTCACCAAGGCCGAGGCTCCAAGGGGAAGAGCAGGGTCGTACAAGGGCCCGATGCCACTCACCCCTCGGAGGAGACCAGGAAGCCCGGCCACGAATCCCTCTAAGGAAGGTCTCAAGAGGAGATAAGAGTAGAGGCTGAAGGAGCAGAAGGGGTATCTGTCCCTCAGCCGTAGCAGAAACTATTCGAAGACTCCAACTCCAAACTCTGGGGTAGAGTCGAAGGAGGAACTGCAATGGGGTGTGGACTAATAGTCGTCTGCTGAGACGGACTATGTAGCATTTGGGCCAGTACCTGTGACTTTAGTAGTCTACTGACCACTCTCTCCAAATCATGGTCAGAAAGCCTGGATGACCTTGAAGATCGGCTCCGATGGCTCCGCTCCGAGAGGAGGCGAAGCGGGCGAAATATCGGCTCAAGGAAGGGACCTAGACCTCTTCCTCGAAGGAACCATCGGAGCCGATGAAACTACTGAAACTGTCGGAGCCGACAACTTATCGGCACCGACAGCTTCGATGTATCGGCTCCAGCCGGAGCCGTCTGACCATAAATAAGGGTGTCGGAGCCGATCGGGCCGACACCGATGCCTGGGCCACATGGTGGTCGGAACCGATCGGGCCGACACTGAAGTGGTCGAACCAGGGTCGGCACCGATAGCCATCGGTGCCGAAGGTTAATCAGAATCGGCTCCAGCGGGCCGATCTCGACTCTGAATGAGTCGGAGCCGAGGCCACAGGCTTGGTCACAGAAGCCTGGGCCTTGGAAGACTTAGAAGTCTTAGATGGGGCCGACTTAGCCGGAGAGCCCTCCGGCTTAAGAAGGCCCCTCAAAATCAATTTATTTCTTCTTTCCTGCAGGACTCTCTGGCTAAAGAAGGACATATAGCACAGGAGTCCTGCAGGTGAAGAGGCCCCAGACAGTACAGGCAAGAAGTGTGACCGTCTGTCAGAGACATCTTCTGACAGCACGGGTCACACTTCTTAAAGCCTGAGACCCTTTCTTTAGCCATGGTGTAAACACACACACACACACCAGTCAAGAAATTAAATTAAATATACCAAAAGGTATCACTAACAGACACACACACACCCTAACAGGGGGGGATGGGATGGGTTTTAGTCTGACTAAAAGTTTTGAGGAGACAGGGAAATTTTCTGTCAGAAAGGAATTAAAACTAAGTTAAAACTAATAATTTAAGTTTTTTTTGTAAAAAGGGGCTAAAATAGTAAAGTAATAATTCACTTACCAGGAGCTGGTAAAAGGAGGACCTCATCAGCGAAGCGGCAAATGAGATCTGGATACTTACCGCCTTGCATCATGGGATATGGGGCTGCCTCAAGCTGGTAAAAGTGACTCTCGAGCTTAGCAAGTGCCGAGTCGGAGCCGAGGATCGGCTCCGAACCCATCAAGCAAGAATGAAGGCGAGATTGACAACTTAACATCAGCCTATTGCTGATCTTTTATAGTCACAAAACAAAGTGACTAGTTTTCTTTCGTTATTATTTAGTTCATTCTTGTTATTCGCTATATTTTCAAGGCGTAGATAACGCCATGACGTCACTTGATAGGTACAGTGATCGTCAGTTAGTAAAATAATGAAGTGCAGAGTGCAACAAAAATATCTTGAACCAATTTTAAGATAGGAAAATCTTACTTGTAGCAAAAAACTAAAGACTAATATACTAACTGAGCTACTATGTGTGCACATACTTCTAAAAAGGCGCAAAGGTGCAAAGTCTGTAATTCCTGCAGTTTAGATTCACGGATATATGTAAAGGGATCCAAAAGGGGGATTACCAATGTATGTTATATGTGGCTTACTGGATCTAGAAGCTAAACAAGCTTCAAGAGAGGAAACTATCAACAACCAGGTTCTGTGAAATGTAATGTAGAACCTAACAACAATTGCATTATATATATATAAGATCTGATAAGATGAGTGAAGAATACAATGAAATAAAATAAAATAGAAATAAAATAAAATAATCACACTAAGAAATAAATGTCAAAATCATCCATGCTGTTATATAGGATCTAGAGTTTATAATGTTCTAGCCATTATATAAAAATCTTTATTTGAGAAAGAATATGTATATACTTTCCCATATATTAATGAACTAGAAACAGAACACTATAGAGAATGTAAATATGTTTTGAACATTAATATGATAAAATATAGTTATGTAATATGATTGTAAGATATAAAAAGCACATATAAATCTCTTGCACATGAAATATGATATATAAGTGCATGTGCAGATGTCATAAGCGATGTTTAATCAAGTCAAAAGCACCAATGATAATGATAAAATATTGATGAAAAACATAAAATGTAAAATAAAAATAAAAATAAGATGAAATGGAATAATGAAATGATGACAAAACAGATATTAAATTGGATGCATGTGAATGAACCATTCACATAGTGTATATTCTATAACTACTGTGTCTTTTTCAAAACTTTTGTATTAATATGGGTTTAATAGATATAGCTGAATTTAAGCCTGGAGGTTGATGGGCATAAGCTTCAGGATCAATTTAGCTCAATAACGAAGGTTATTCTGATTATCTCCACCTCTTGGGTTCTTAGTTACTATTTGTAATACCCTGAAGGAGAAAAAATGTGTGCGAAATTCCTGAATATGCCTGGCTAGAGCATTGGTTTCCACCTTCCTACTTGTATCATACAAATGATTGTATATTCTCTCTTGCAGTTTTCTCTTCGTCAGCCCCACATAAAATGCTTGGCATGACTCACAAGTAGAGAGATATATCAAATTTGTAGTATTACATGTGGCATAGAATGTGGGGACAAATGTATAGTTGTTATTAGGATGTTTATATACCTGATTAGTTGAAATAAATTGACATCTGTTACAATGATTACAAGGAAAGGTCCCTGTTTTATTATAAAAATCTCCCATTGGATCAGCACCAATATAAGGATCATTACATAGAATTTGCTTTAGATTCTGACTGTTTCTGTAAAGGAAACTAGGTCTATCACCTACTAATTCTTTTGTCCGACTATCTAATGTAAGAATGTTCCAATTTTTAATGAAAATTCCCCTAAGATAAGTAATGTCACTGGTATATTTTATAGTGAATCTTATTTTGTCATCAAATGGGGATAAATGTTGCATAGATCTTTCATCATATAATTTACTGTTCTTGTCATCCTTTTTATGGGACTTAAAAGAGCTTAACTCTATATCACCTAAGGTCTAAGTATCTCACTTTTTTATCATTGCCATTGGATAGCCTCTTTCATAAAATAATACTTCTAAGGAATCTGCTTCTTGGGATAGAAGATATGATTCCCTGCATAATTTGAAATTCTAATAAATTGACTCTTTAGTATGCCATAGAATGTATATCTTGGATGCATACTATAGGTATACAAGGAGGCATTCTTCCATACTGGCTTTCTATATAAGGATGTTACTAGCACCATTATCTCTAAGGTAGAGTAATATCTAGGAAGTCAATCTTCTCACTTGAAATCTCTTTTGTAAATTTCAAGAAACTAGTAGTTGTTTCAAGATATGTTAATAACAATTCAAAAGTTTCTTGTGTTCCTTGCCAGACGATAAGAATATCGTCAAATGAAAGCGTTATAAAGTTTCATACATTTGTATAGTTCATGTTTAAACAAGAAGGACCTCTCCCATTGATAAAGTACAAGATTTGCATAACTATTTGCACAGGGGGTGCCCATGGCTACCCCCCAGCTCTGCAAATAGTTTTTACCTTGGAACATGAAGATGTTGTTGTATAGAACTAGTTCCAGCAGTTGACAGACCAAAATCTGTCTGTCATTGCTAAAGTTTGTTTCTATGGCTAAAAGTTCCCTGATATATTCTATGCCTATCTCGTTTGGAATAGAGGTGAACAAGTTTTTTATGTCAAGTGTGACAAGTAGATAAGGTGAATCATCCATATCTAATGTCAAGTTGTCTACATAGTCTAATAATTGATATGTGTCTCTTAAGATGGTTGGAAATTTATCCACTACTGGTCTTAAGATGTGTTCAATAAAGGATGAGATGTTATATGTCGCCTTCTTTCTCCTGAGACAATTGGTCTCATAGGGATCGGTGATTCATTCTTATGTATCTTGGGCAATCCTTTTATTATAGGTGTAGTGGGATTCTTTATTAACAAATATTCAAAAACTTCCAAACTGACCTGTCGACACATCAATAGGTCATAAAGAGAGTCTTGTATGGAATGAATAATATGTGCAACATCAGTCGGTCCTATTACTTTATAAGTAGTAGTGTCAGAAAGTAGGCGTAACATATTTTCAACATAATCTGTTGTGTTCATTAATACTACCCCCCCCCCCTCTCTCTCCTTTATCTGCAGGCTTAACACAAAGATCTCTATTGTCTTTTAAATGTTTCAAACTTCTGCCCTCATTGTTGGATAGATTATAAAATCTACTTTTTTTACATAAATGCCTAGTTTGAAAATATGAATATAAATCAGTTTCACATAATTTTAAATAACATTCAATGTGAGACGGCATATTAGGAACAAAACAACTAGGTCGTTTGAAAGGACATTTGTTCAAAGTTTCTATTCCCTGAGAAAAAAGCAATTTCAGGGTAAGTTTTCGGCAAAAAAGTCTAAGATCCACGAGGGTTTCAGTGAGAGTTGCTGTTTTAGCAGGAACAAAATTTAATCCTCTGTTGAGAAGACTCGTAGAATCATTATCCAACAGAAAGTCAGAATAATTGAACAGCAAGTCAGTCACTGTCTCGGTCTCCTGCTGTTCACTGGTTTGTCTCCAGAAAATTTCCGTTTCCGTCGTTCTCTGCTGTCGGATCTCTCTCTTGTTTGGAAAGTAAACTTCTTCTTGTAGGGCAAAAAAGGCGGATTTGTAGATGTATTCACTTTTGGGATAGCTCCTAAAACAGAAGCAGACTGACCACCAAAGTATGCTTGTTGATTCGGTGGGGGTGTATTTATTGAATCCAGTGCTGTTTCATTCAATATTCTGTATGGCAACTCAACGGAAGATTCAGCATGTTCTATACAAGGCGTATGGCTTAAAACAGTTGAAGGGATAGGTGAAGCTGTAATATCTATCATCTCTGTTGGTTTAGTCAGTTTAGTTGAATCGTTTCTGTGCTGGTAATCAATATCATGCACTTCTTGTGGAGACCCAGATTTGTCATGAGGTCTTGGCCAAACAAAAACCTGGCCTTTTGAGAAATCATTATAGTCCCTAGCCAATTTTCGTTGTTCTATGATTTTAAGTCTATTACTATAAGCACTAACTTGTATGCATACAGTGTTCAATTTATTTTGACAAAATTCAGTAGTAAATCTTTCCATGATATCTCTATATGCAGCACTGACCTTCTTTCTCAGTTCACTCTCTAGTGGAGCAAAGTATCTTAAAAGTAATTTTATTTAATTGAAGCCTAATTCAATATTAAGGTCCTGCCACTGTTTTAATAAGGCAGGGTGAGAATCCCCATAAGTGGGCATGCAGAAAACCCGCATGCCTCTGGGGATGACCTGAAAATGCTGACAGGCTTCCAAATGCAGTCTCTGCCATACATAACGCTGAAGTAAATACAAGTCATCAGTGAAAGTTTTCAAGCAAGTATTAAATTCAGTTAAACTTTCACTCACATTTGCAGTAGTAATATCTGCGTTGTTAGAGAAGTCCAGAGACAATAAAGGGTTCAAATCTTGACATAAAATATTGTTCCATAGATTCGTTTCCCTCGGCTCCAGACCACTGGCAGGATTAAGCTGCTGCATTTTCCATCGTGTGTAACAGGTTGCCACAAAGTGAAGGTAAAATGATTAAGAAGAGGCAACAAAGTCACCAAATGTAACTCTTGTCAAAGGCAGCAAAATCACAAAAACGAAACAGGAGTTACCAGCCACGATATCTTGAACAAGCAGTATAACAAAATTCAGTCCAATCTCATAAAAGGCTCCAAACTGGCTTTATTGAGGTCCAAGGAAAAAATAAGCGCTTTCACGTAGTACACAGCTACGCTTCATCAGATTATACTTAGACTAAAAAGAAGCTCACATTATATACAACCCAAGGCGTGAAAATTATTTACTATGGTAACTAGGGCTTTCTAATTAATAAAAGTAACAGAAGTAATAATCTCATTAACATAGTCATTCAGAAAAAACTGCCTTTCCAGATTTAAAATGAAACTAACATCACCATTGAGATTCAACTCCTAAAAGCAGTTCTCATAAACAACTATGTTGTGAAGCACTTGTATTTTAACATATTAAAAAGTGTAAATATATATATAAAAATAAAAATAAAAGCCTTATGCTTTATTGTAAATACAATCATTCACATACTTTGTAAATCTTTAGAATCTGTCTCAGTTTCTGTAAGAAATATGTATCACAAAATACGGCGCACATATAGGTATTAAAAGATGAATAGTAACAATAAAATTTAGCGCACCATAGATAATGAAGGATCAAAAGTTAAAACAGCCTATCGCTGATCTTTTATAGTCACAAAACAAAGTGACTAGTTTTCTTTCGTTATTATTTAGTTCATACTTGTTATTCGCTATATTTTCAAGGCGTAGATAACGCCATGACGTCACTTGATAGGTACAGTGATCGTCAGTTAGTAAAATAATGAAGTGCAGAGTGCAACAAAAATATCTTTTGATCCTAATATGCCGTCTCACATTGAATGTTATTTAAAATTATGTGAAACTGATTTATATTCATATTTTCAAACTAGGCAAACTAGGCATTTATGTAAAAAAAGTAGATTTTATAATCTATCCAACAATGAGGGCAGAAGTTTGAAACATTTAAAAGACAATAGAGATCTTTGTGTTAAGCCTGCAGATAAAGGAGGGGGGGTAGTATTAATGAACACAACAGATTATGTTGAAAATATGTTACGCCTACTTTCTGACACTACTACTTATAAAGTAATAGGACCGACTGATGTTGCACATATTATTCATTCCATACAAGACTCTCTTTATGACCTATTGATGTGTCGACAGGTCAGTTTGGAAGTTTTTGAATATTTGTTAATAAAGAATCCCACTACACCTATAATAAAAGGATTGCCCAAGATACATAAGAATGAATCACCGATCCCTATGAGACCAATTGTCTCAGGAGAAAGATGGGCGACATATAACATCTCATCCTTTATTGAACACATCTTAAGACCAGTAGTGGATAAATTTCCAACCATCTTAAGAGACACATATCAATTATTAGACTATGTAGACAACTTGACATTAGATATGGATGATTCACCTTATCTACTTGTCACACTTGACATAAAAAACTTGTTCACCTCTATTCCAAACGAGATAGGCATAAAATATATCAGGGAACTTTTAGCCATAGAAACAAACTTTAGCAATGACAGATTTTGGTCTGTCAACTGCTGGAACTAGTTCTATACAACAACATCTTCATGTTCCAAGGTAAAAACTATTTGCAGAGCTGGGGGGTAGCCATGGGCACCCCCTGTGCAAATAGTTATGCAAATCTTGTACTTTATCAATGGGAGAGGTCCTTCTTGTTTAAACATGAACTATACAAATGTATGAAACTTTATAAACGTTTTGTCGACGATATTCTTATCGTCTGGCAAGGAACACAAGAAACTTTTGAATTGTTATTAACATATCTTGAAACAACTACTAGTTTCTTGAAATTTACAAAAGAGATTTCAAGTGAGAAGATTGACTTCCTAGATATTACTCTCTACCTTAGAGATAATGGTGCGTTAGTAACATCCTTATATAGAAAGTCAGTATGGAAGAATAGCCTCCTTGTATACGATAGTATGCATCCAAGATATACATTCTATGGCATACTAAAGAGTCAATTTATTAGAATTTCAAAATTATGCAGGGAATCATATCTTCTATCCCAAGAAGCAGATTCCTTAGAAGTATTATTTTATGAAAGAGGCTATCCAATGGCAATGATAAAAAAGTGAGATACGAGACCTTAGGTGATATAGAGTTAAGCTCTTTTAAGTCCCATAAAAGGATGACAAGAACAGTAAATTATATGATGAAAGATCTATGCAACATTTATCCCCATTTGATGACAAAATAAGATTCACTATAAAATATACCAGTGACATTACTCATCTTAGGGGAATTTTCATTAAAAATTGGAACATTCTTACATTAGATAGTCGGACAAAAGAATTAGTAGGTGATAGACCTAGTTTCCTTTACAGAAACAGTCAGAATCTAAAGCAAATTCTATGTAATGATCCTTATATTGGTGCTGATCCAATGGGAGATTTTTATAATAAAACAGGGACCTTTCCTTGTAATCATTGTAACAGATGTCAATTTATTTCAACTAATCAGGTATATAAACATCCTAATAACAACTATACATTTGTCCCCACATTCTATGCCACATGTAATACTACAAATTTGATATATCTCTCTACTTGTGAGTCATGCCAAGCATTTTATGTGGGGCTGACGAAGAGAAAACTGCAAGAGAGAATATACAATCATTTGTATGATATAAGTAGGAAGGTGGAAACCAATGCTCTAGCCAGGCATATTCAGGAATTTCCCACACATTTTTTCTCCTTCAGGGTATTACAAATAGTAACTAAGAACCCAAGAGGTGGAGATAATCAGAATAACCTTTCGGTTATTGAGCTAAATTGGATCCTGAAGCTTGCGGCCCATCAACCTCCAGGCTTAAATTCAGCTATATCTATTAAACCCATATTAATACAAAAGTTTTGAAAAAGACACAGTAGTTATAGAATATACACTATGTGAATGGTTCATTCACATGCATCCAATTTAATATCTGTTTTGTCATCATTTCATTATTCCATTTCATCTTATTTTTATTTTTATTTTACATTTTATGTTTTTCATCAATATTTTATCATTATCATTGGTGCTTTTGACTTGATTAAACATCGTTTGGTGACATCTGCACATGCACTTATATATCATATTTCATGTGCAAGAGATCTATATGTGCTTTTTATATCTTACAATCATATTACATAACTATATTTTATCATATTAATGTTCAAAACATATTTACATTCTCTATAGTGTTCTGTTTCTAGTTCATTAATATATGGGAAAGTATATACATATTCTTTCTCAAATAAAGATTTTTATATAATGGCTAGAATATTATAAACTCTAGATCCTATATAACAGCATGGATGGTTTTGACATTTATTTCTTAGTGTGATTATTTTATTTTATTTCTATTTTATTTTATTTCATTGTATTCTTCACTCATCTTATCAGATCTTATATATATATAATGCAATTGTTGTTAGGTTCTACATTACATTTCACAGAACCTGGTTGTTGATAGTTTCCCTTCTTGAAGCTTGTTTAGCTTCTAGATCCAGTAAGCCACATATAACATACATTGGTAATCCCCCTTTTGGATCCATTTACATATATCCGTGAATCTAAACTGCAGGAATTACAGACTTTGCACCTTTGCGCCTTTTTAGAAGTATGTGCACACATAGTAGCTCAGTTAGTATATTAGTCTTTAGTTTTTTGCTACAAGTAAGATTTTCCTATCTTAAAATTGGTTCAAGATATTTTTGTTGCACTCTGCACTTCATTATTTTACTAACTGACGATCACTGTACCTATCAAGTGACGTCATGGCGTTATCTACGCCTTGAAAATATAGCGAATAACAAGAATGAACTAAATAATAACGAAAGAAAACTAGTCACTTTGTTTTGCGACTATAAAAGATCAGCGATAGGCTGGTTTTAACTTTTGATCCTTCATTATCTATGGTGCGCTAAATTTTATTGTTACTATTCATCTTTTAATACCTATATGTGCGCCGTATTTTGTGATATATGTTTCTTACAGAAACTGAGACAGATTCTAAAGATTTACAAAGTATGTGAATGATTGTATTTACAATAAAGCATAAGGCTTTTATTTTTATTTTTATATATATATTTACACTTTTTAATATGTTAAAATACAAGTGCTTCACAACATAGTTGTTTATGAGAACTGCTTTTAGGAGTTGAATCTCAATGGTGATGTTAGTTTCATTTTAAATCTGGAAAGGCAGTTTTTTCTGAATGACGATGTTAATGAGATTATTACTTCTGTTACTTTTATTAATTAGAAAGCCCTAGTTACCATAGTAAATAATTTTCCCGCCTTGGGTTGTATATAATGTGAGCTTCTTTTTAGTCTAAGTATAATCTGATGAAGCGTAGCTGTGTACTACGTGAAAGCGCTTATTTTTTCCTTGGACCTCAATAAAGCCAGTTTGGAGCCTTTTATGAGATTGGGCTGAATTTTGTTATCCTGCTTGTTCAAGATATCGTGGCTGGTAACTCCTGTTTCGTTTTTGTGAGGTATCTTCTGGACTATAGAAGGGTGGCGTCGCTCTTACAGTCAGGACAAAACAGACGAACAGTTGTGGGTTTGGTTCAAGCAGCTTTATTACACACAAACACATCAGGATTGAGGCTTAGTAACTTAAACTTAAATAAACTTATAAACAGACTGACTACTACACTCATACATGTTAACACTCTGGCTGTTCTCTCAAAATGGCACTGCTGCCTGCACGTGCTCTTTATTTATATGCACGTGCCTACACTTGGAAAAGCTTCTTAAAGTTACAACACACACACTGTTCTACACCCCCCTTCTTTGAAAAATGGATCGTACACTAAATTATAGTAGTTATCGACATGCATTTATTTATTTATTTGCATTTGTTAACCGGGTTGGTCCAGCTGGGTGAGAATTACCCTTTTTCAGTGGAGACCCGAGGGGAAAAGCCCCAAAAAGACATACAAATTACACAAATTATCCTTTTACATGCAATTATACAAAATTAAACACATATAAAACAATCATGTCCAGTTTGCTGTGTATTTTACACTAGGTCTATAAAAATCAGAATTGGATCTAGCAACGGGCACTGTCTTCAAGGAATGTTCATGTTTGGGGATATCTGGGACATCATCAGGAATGGAAATAGGTACGGAGACATGTTCTTCAATATGAACATTGTCTGGTTTGCTCTGAGATCTAGAGTTTGTATCACAGGTATGACGCTGCAATATCAATTCAGACACAGGAAGAAGATGCCTGCAGTTTCTCCTGTACTCTATACCCTCAGATTCCACTAAGTAGGATCTCGGCTTGGCACATATACCTCTCAATTCACCAATTCGATCAAAGCCTTTCGCCGTTTGCATCTTCAAGGTCTCTCCTTCTTTCAACGAACGAAGAAATCTGCTCATTTTATCATAGCTGGACTTCTGAAAGGCACGCTTCTTAAAGAGTTGGGCTTTGACTGCTCTGGTGTTTTTAGAATTAGGCACCAATGAACTACAACTGATAGGCAAGGCTGTTCTGGTTTGTCTAGATAGAAGTTTCTGAGCAGGCGAGCCAACTAGGTTTTTACGGGGTATATTTCTAAGATTAAGTAAATTCGAGAAGATATCAGTATTGTTACGCTTTGACCTCTCTTTGCACACTGTACCTGCATGTTCAGCCAGGCTGTTTGACTGTGAGTATTCTGGACTGCTAGTAATATGGATAAAGTCCCACGTTTTGCAAATTTCTGAAATACTTGACTGGTAAACTGGGTACCGTTGTCAGAAATAACTGTGTGGACTACCATGGATTGAGAAACGATATTTCAACTTAGTAATAACAGCACTGGACGTTAGGTAGCAAATAGATCTCAAACCAGTTTGAATAAGGGTCTACCAACACTAAGTAATGCTGACTGTTCCACTCAAATTTGTCACTGGCTACTGCTGACCAAGGTAGTTCAGGAATCTGGCTTAGCTGAAGTAGTTCTTTTTGCAAATGTGGTTTAGTACCACTGCATACTGAACAAGATGAAAGCACTTTATCAATGTCTTCTGACAGAGAAGGCCAAAATACTAGTCCTCTCGCCCTTCTTTTGGTAGCTTTGGAACCTGGGTGGCCACAATGCAAAATTTGAATGCATTCATGTTGTAAGGAAGTAGGAACAATAACTTCAGGGCCTTTAAAAATTATACCATCTTCCATCAGCATCTCATCTCTGTATGGAAAATAAAGTTGCACTTCTGGCAGTACACAAGATTGCTTTGATGGCCATCCAACATTGATGAAGTGGTTGAGCTTCTGCAAAATGGTATCAGCCTTGGTATGATCTCTCAGCTCATCAAGTCTTGTGATAGAAAAATTACATACTTCCAAAATTCTCTGCTTCAAGCTGTTCAGTGGTATTTCTGGCCGATCTGGATAAGTTATCAGCCAGATAAAGTTTGCCTTTTATATAAGCCATTTTGAAGTAGCATTTTTGTAACCTGAGCATCATTCTTTGCAGTCTTGCTGGAGCTGTATGCATAAGCTTATTTAAAATAGTGACTAGAGTTTGATGATCAGTTTCGACTTGGATAGCTCGGCCATAAATATAATAATGGAACTTCGAACATGCGAACACAATTGTAAAAAGTTCCTTCGCAATTTGAGCATACTGCATTTCAGTTTGGGTAAGAGTTCTAGATGCATAGGCAACTGGTCTGCCCTCTTGAAGAATAACTGCACCAAGACCGAACTATGAAGCATCACAGGAAAGAACTACTGTTTTGTGGACATCATAGTATCTCAATGTAGGTGGGTAGGCAATTTGCTGTTCAAGCTCATCAAATGTTCTCTGGTGCTGTTCCAGCCATGACCAGGCAATATTTTTGTGTGTCAGGTCTCTAAAAGGCTCTGATAACACACTAAAGTCAGGAATAAATTTGCCCAAATAGTTAACCATACCAAGGAAACGCTGTAGGACTTGGTCAATGTCTGGAGCTGGCATCTCAAGAATGGCTGCTTGTTTGGAAGGGTCTGGTCGTAAGCCTGTACTGGTAACTAAATGACCTACGTAAGTAACTTCTGGTAGCCTGAATTTACATTTCAGAGGATTGAGCTTCAAGTTCACTTCAAGCGCTCTGTCCAGAATTTTCCTGAAGTTTCTGTCATGCTCTACTTCTCCATTACTTCCAACCAGTAAACATCTACTATTATAGCACACAGATAACCTGAAAAAATTTGCTCTACTGCATGGTGAAAGACTTCACTGACAAGAATTTACTCCAGAAGCAATTCTGATAAGTCTGTACCTACCAAATGGTGTGCTGAATGTAGTTAGTAATAAAGATATGCGATCAAGCATCACTTGCCAAAATGAACTCTTTGCATCCAAGACAGAAAAAGTGGCACTTGGCACGAGGGTGACAACCTCCGCAACTGTATGCATAGGATAAGGTTTCTTTAATACCTTGTTCAACTCTCTTGGGTCAATGCATATTCTGATTTCATTTGAGCTTTTCTTATGAGCAACTACCATGGAAGACACCCACTCAGTTGGCTCTGTGACTGGATAAATCACACCTTGCTACACCATATTATCTAACTGGACCTTGACTTTGTCCTGCATAGTTATTGGAACTCTCCTCACTGGTCTGACCACTGGAATGACCTCTGGGTCTACTTTCATGGATTACACAACTGAAGGTCTGCCTACCTTGTCATCGAAAACATCAGCATACTCTAAGAAAATAGCATCAATGAAGCTGGAACTAGGACATGGCTTACATGATGGACTTCTCTGGTAAAATAAATTGGTTTCATTCTTAAACTGTATCTCAGCCCCATACCCAATGACGACTGCACAGGTCTTCTGACTACATAAAATTGCAAGCTGTAACTGTTCCCAGCTGAATAGCGTGAAAGCACTACTGAGCCTTCGGTTTGAATCTCTTCACCTCCAAAAGCAACAAGCTTTGTAAAATTAGCAAAATTAAATTGTTCACCAGCTCTTACTCTAGCAAATGTTTCTGGTGACATTACACTTTCAAACAGTGTCTACTTTGAGCTCCGTGGGTTCACCATGGATCAGTACAGTACAACACACTTAGTTCTTTGCCAACAAATCTACTGCATTAACCTTTTCACCGACCACTGATACACCATCTACAAAGAAAGTAGGGTTGCAGCTTTCTACATGATCAACTTGCTTTTTTGAATTACCTTTCTTAATAACTGAATGAGGCTTGCTTGATTTACAAAACTTTTGAAAGTGGTTAGACTTTTTACACTTGTGGCATTGCTAACCAAATGCTAAGCAATTCTCTCTTTTAGACTCATGATTGGCACCACATTTACGACAGTTAACAATAAGACTTGACTTGGGTTTTGTTGACTCACCCTTATACTGCACTGAGCATGCCCATTTTGCTGAGCTAGTCTTGGAACTTGCTAGAAAGTTGTGGGTCCTCCCTAGAAAAGCAGCAGGGGCTGCAGCTGCCATTTGCTTAGGCCCGCTTCTGCTAGCCACATACTACATGATGTCTACGCTTCCTCTAGAGGCTGCTGAAACCATGCTGTTATCATCTGCAAGCATACCTGTGTGCCTTTCTGTGAGCTTATGGATTTGACAAATCTCTATAGCTTTGCTCAATGTTAAATCACTGTCACGAAGCAAAATCTTTCTCACTGCAGCATTATTAACACCACACACCAGCCTGTCCTTTATTAACTCATCCTTCAGATCATCAAATCTGCACATTTTAGCTTTATTTCTCAAGTCAGTGATATAAGCTGCAAAAGTTTCTCCTGGCTTTTGGTCTCTTGTATAAAACAGGTGCCTCTCTAATGTAACATTTGTCTAGGGATTACACATTTGTCTAAATTTACATTTCAAGCACTCAGGGTACTCTCTTGATTCAGCCGGTATATCAATTTGGAGCTTTTCCCCTTCTCCTGCATATACTGCAGGTGCATACACAAATGAACACTCTCTTTCAATGGCTTCTGACCCCGATAAATTAAGCAAAATAAATGCCCTTATACATGCATCTTTGTCAGAAAAAGCTGCTTGGATGAAAATATTGTACTCCTGCTGAAATACTCTCCAGTTCTCTATAATATTATGATCAAACACAAGTGGACTGGGTCTGCGAAATGTCTCTGCCATATCAACACACAGTAGTGAAGGTGCTTGAAATTATGTATACACACACACACACACATATGCCAGAACTTGTAATTATGCCCAACAGCACAACAGACTCTTTAAAATAACTGCACTTTGCCAAATAAGTCTCCATAACATAAGAACTCTTTATAATCACTGTACTTTGCGAAACTATCCTTTATCAGTATAAGAAATACTTTAAAATTACTATACTTTGCGAATCCAAGAAGCTCATAGTAAGAAACACTTTGAAATGAATGCACTTTGCAAATGGACTGTATACAGCACAAAAACTTTTTTAAATGGCTGTACTTTGAGAAATAACTCTGTACAGTGTAAGAAACACTTTGAAATGGCAGCACTCTGTGAATAAATGTACACAGCACAAAAAACTTTTTGAAATGGCTGCACTTTGCAAGATAACTGCACTTTGCACACAGCAAACTCTCTGAAATAATTGCACCATAATAACGCACACATACTGCAAACACTATGCACACTCTGAGATACCTAGAACAACTCTAGTTATGCTTTGAATGTCTTTGGTCAATGCAAATTAGTAGCTTATGCCCAAATGCAGTCATTTACTAAAAACATGCAGTTGCCTTGCTCTTCTAAGCTTATTTTGCACTTTTATTGTACTAGTTATGGCCATTTAACCTCTTATCATGCTCATTATACTCTTCTTGTGCTCGTTTTACTTTAAACATGCTCGTTATACAAACCGGAGGTAATTCTGAACCCCATATAAGTATTTCTGATAGTTTTATCAAATATCATGGTTTCCAACACTTCATTTAATTAATAATGTGTTTTGTGCCTTTCGTTTGATTAATAATACGTTTTGTGCTACTCGTTTGATTAATAATGCATTTTGTGCCTTACGAATGCTGCATATCGTTTCCTTTGCAAAATAAATCATTTGTACAAGTTTTGGTTACCTGAAGTTCGTTTCTGGCCCTTTTTAATCATTTGAACACTGTATCACCCAACCTGCCTTGTTCTTTTTCTCTTGTTTGAATAGCATCAAATTTGCACTATGTGGTTGCACTGTGTGATTGCACTTTAAAGAAATCAGTTTAATTATGATAATAAGTATTTAACTGATATTGAATGAAATTCATTAGAATGTTGGTGTATTAGGAGATGATTCTTTGTAGTAAGTTGTTCCACTGAAGGCGAATGGCCGAGGTACCAGAAAGTGCAAATAAAGTCAAATATCATCTTTGAATTGTGTCCTTTTCTCCTGGGTATGGAATTTTTTTTATGTTTCTTTAGAGAAGTCCGTTTGTGGTGATTGATCATTTTTTTGTGTTTTGAGACAAATCTACCTCTCCAGCACGATTTGGTCATGTCAGAAGTTACGTTAAGAGCCCTGGAGCGAGTGACCCTCATGCAGTTTGATTTATGAATGTGTAGTACTTCCATCAGTGCCGGGTCAGTGACTGCCCTGTAAGCCAGATACAGGTCACCCCTTAGTAGCCTGTAAGGGTGATAGGGCTTTCAATCTTTCTGTGTAGGACCTGTTTAGTGCAACCTGTATTTTCTAGGAAAGAAAACTTTGTGGTCTCTCCACCTGTTGCAGGTGTCTGGTGAGGTATGTAGAATATGAATTGTCAAATCATGTGTTCAAAGGAGATTGAGTATGTGAAGAACCTGTATGTGTTGATTTGACCTATGAACTATTAAGTAAACTGTGAATAGTGGAAAAGTACTGAAAAACATGAGCCTGTCTGATGGCAGGAAATGTGCCTTATATGGAAGTGTATCCGATTTTCTTTCTCTGCCTAGAGATGTAGTCATGTGAACTGCTTCAAGCCAACCGGTAAAGCACTGATTGGTTAATTGTCTTTTGTACTATTTTAATTGGTCTAGTTTATATTTTTGTACTGTCAGCAATATCACCAGCATATAAGCTTATGCATTCCTTTGTTCGGAGAGTCTCCCTGGTACTTTCCAGTAGGGTCCCACACTTGTGTAATAAATACCACTGAAAGAGAGGAAGAAGTGTCTTGTCTTCATTTAAGGTAAAAATGCAAACACAACAATTGGTGCCGTTTACTCGGACCTGAATTGACGACGACTGTGGTAGTTGGGGATTGAACGAAGTACTGCTAGTAAAAGGGCCCATGACAGAATTTTCTGTTCTGGTAGTGTTTCTTTCATTTCCTGTACTTATCTGATACACAAATTTGGTATTAATAATTTTATAGCAATGTAATAATTCCTCTCATTCAGTTGTTTGAGGTAAGTGGCATGTATTTTTTTTTCTGCTATTGATTGTGCAGTATGAGAGTGGGATAAAACGAAACACTGGCGACATAAGAGTGAAAGGAGATACGAGAGTGGGGACAACAACGTTTACAAAATGTCTTAGCAACCTCTGTAAAATACAGAATAGCTTATCGTGTGAAAATGGGAGCGAGTGTGGGAACCATAAAAGAGCCAGAAAGAGGTACACCAGCTGGTTATATGTTTTTTCGTGTGTCCCGGGACAGTTGTATGTTTATAAGTCAGTGGGTCGCACTCACTGAGGACGATGGTAAACTCTCCTTTCCAGAGAATGGTAGTTTTAATAAAAATATTTTGCTAAATCTCCAAGGGAAATTAAGCAGAAAAGGGAGAAGAATACCAGGGATGTGCTGGGCAGCATTTAATGATTGGATGAGAGGCGAAAGAAAGAGAAAAGGATTTGGTTATTAGTAGTTTAAAGGATAATCAGCAGAAATTAAAAGAGCAACTGAAAGAATTACAACAAACTGCTAGTAACGTAGATATAGTAAACGGTAAATGTTTGAAGGACCCACCCTTTAAGGGGCTTTATCCTGTGAAGGAATTAGCTAAATTACAGATAACTGAATCGTAGATTCCACCACTAAAGACCCCACCCCTAAAGAAAGAGAACGAGCAGTGGAGAGTCAATCTAGTGACTCAGATACAGACACAAGCGATAGAAAAAAGGGACTAAAAACTTGTAGTAAGACTCATAAAGAAGCAAAAGCTGCAATGTATTTTAAGGCTAAACCCTATTATAAAGGTAAAGGAAAATGACATTTACACCGACGAAGGCTTTTTGGTCAGTTCCTTGCTATAATGGACAGTGGGGATGGGTATTTTGGACCAGATAAATTTAATCCAGATTCAGGGTCGGAGTCGTCAGACGATGACAGATTGTTACCTTTGAGGGAGGTACCTAACCCGGCTCATGCTAGAAGTGCACAGGAACCACCGACTGTTGTAGTACTGGGGTGTGGTTGGCGGTTGATTTTCAAGCCATTACTAAATCGTTACCGCCCATTCGTACTAATCCAGCTGAATTCCAGCATGTGCTGGCAGGACATATTTGTTTACAAAATCCTACGATAGAAGAAGTTAAGGCAGTTCTTCAGTACGCCATTCCGGCTGATCTGATGAAATGGATTTGGGACCATGACAATTTCCCTACTCCGATTCCGAAACATGGCTCACATGGAGATAATGGGTTTGAAGCGGTTAGACAGCGTTTAGTAGATGTTATCACAATAACAGTTCCACCCACACTCAACTGGTCCAAGATCAAGTCAATACTTCAAAAAGAAGATGAACCTGTGGACGAGTATTTAAATCATCTTACTGAAGCCTTTGAGGCTTATTCTGGGTACCCCGAAACCACCGAAGGCCAGCACAAAGTGGATTGTTGGCTGCTTTCGTAGATGGGTTATGCCCACAAGTATGAGATAAATTAAAAGAAGTGTGTTTAAACTGGCCTAGTCTTGGATTGCACGAATTAGTTACACAAGTGCAATACCTCTCCAACCACTTAGCACAGGAAAAAAAGGATTTACTAGCAAAATTGGTTAAAGCGCAAATTCAGATGTGCACTGCCTTCAGGCAGCGTGGACGCGGAAGAGGGAGAGGTGGACGCCAAGGGGCTGGAAACCATAACAGACAATACTGGCAGGAAGATCGATCAGCCACACCCCAAAATCAAATGGAGCATATCAATTGCGGCCAAGTAGGCCACTGGCAAAATTAATGTCCGTATCTGGCTGAGTAACCTGCCCCACCCACTGATACGTCACCTCAGTGGAATTCTAACTGGACTCCATCCAATCGGCAGTCATCACAATGAGGGTTCCCTGAGCAAGGACAACAGCAGTTGTGCCCTTTCATACCTGTGGATCAAGACGGACCACATGTTATGTTACTTGTCAAAAACAAACTGTACCTCTTCTTGATTGATGCTGGAGCATCCAAATCCATGTTAGCCAGTGAAGCAGCAATAAATGTCCCCCTCTCCAATAACGTAACCAGAGGGGTAGGTGTCTGTGGCATTCCTATTGAATATTCTGAAACCATCCCAGTCCCAGTGACTTTGAGACCTTTGCAAGACAATCATGCATTTTTAGTAGGACCCTCAGCACCGTTAAATTTATTGGGAAGAGATTTGCTCTGTAAGATGGGAGCAACTATCTTCTGTACCGCTGAAAGAGTATATTTACAAGTACCTTCAGACAAACAGGATAGTATTTTGGCTACTTTAGATGAAAATAAGAAGTTATGTACTCACCATAACGTTCCATCTGAGTAGGTAAACTTCATTTGGCAGCAACCTATGGGTCTTCGGATCCATATCGGATCCGAGCTGGCAGTTTCCAACACCTGAGATCCGAGCTCCAAGCTCCTCTCGTACCCATAATCCCCTGCCATCCCTACCTGACCTCAGATCGAGTTTGCCTAATGCAAGACCTGCACCAAATAGCCAGTCTATGATCTGACCTCGATACAATCAGATGACAAGGAGTAATATAAACATCCGATGGTCAGGGGGAAGGAGGGGAGACGGTTGCTGCCAAATGAAGTTTACCTACTCAGATGGAACGTTATGGTGAGTACATAACTTCTTAATCTGAAGTAGTTAGCTTCATTTGGGCATCAACCTATGGGACAGAGTCCCCAGCTACCTAAATCTTGGGAGGTCCTTATGGAAGGATGTTCTGGAGCACTGCAGTGCCAAAGGATGCTCTCCCTCTCGAGACCAGATCCAACTTATAATGATTTATAAAGGTATGAGATGAAGCCCAAGTGGCTGCCGAACAAATTTCATCCAATGAGACTCTAAAACGAAAGGCAGCAGAGGTGGAAATTGACCTAGTAGAATGGGCGTGGACTCCTTGGGGTGCGGGCCGGCCAGAACTTTCATATGCCAGTAGAATACACTGTGAAATCCACCTGGACAGTGTGACTTTTGAAACTGATTTCCCAAAATTAGATTTAGCAAATGAAATAAACTGCTGGTCTGATTGCCTATGACCAGCTGTTCTGTGTAAGTAGAAACGTAGTTGTCTACGAACATCCAACGAGTGCAACTTGTATTCGCCTTTGCTTTGGTAATTGGGAAAAAAGACAGGTAAATTAATAGTTTGATTGATATCTGATTCAGAAGCAATCTTAGGAAGAAAAGAGAGATTGGTCCTGAGGGATACTCTGTCTTTATGAAAGGTCAAATACGGTGACTTGGCGGAAAGGGCTTGAAGTTCAGAAACCCTTCTGGCTGAAGTGATAGCGACGAGAAAGGCTGTTTTCCAGGATAATAGTTTAAGATCCACTGACGCTGCAGGCTCAAAGGGAGGAGCTGTCAAAGCCTGGAGTACGAGCGCTAAATCCCAAGGAGGGACAACATCCTTCACCAGGGGTCTTAGTAGGAAGGTACCCTTCAAAAAGGCCTTACACAATCTGGTTGAGATCAAAGGGCCTAGGTCACTCCCCACATGATAATGTGAAATTGCTGCCAGCTGAACTCTGACCGTGGAAGACCTGGCTCCTTGGTCAAAAAGTCCTGACAAAAAGTCTAACACCGCAGGCAACAGAGCTGTAAAGGGGTCTAAGCTTTGTTGCTCCACCCAAACAGAGAACAGTTTCCATTTGCTATCATAAAGCCTTCTAGTAGATGGCTTGTGGACCGCCACTAAGATAGCTTTGACTGGGGAAGAGATACCGGGAGTCCTAGCTAGAAGTGGAACTGGAGCAACCAAGCTGTGAGCTTCAGATTGTCCAAATTCGGGATCGGAAGGTCTAACGGGTGCGAGATCAGATCCGAGATCAGATCCGGGATGGGATCCAGAATCCAGGGAGGATTCACTAGATGAGACCGTAGATAAGGGAACCAAGCTTGACGAGGCCAGAATGGGGCAATGAGGATTATTCTGCTCCCCAGCCATCTGGCTTTCTGTAAGAACTTCAGCATTAGAGGAAGAGGAGGGTAAGCATAGAGGAGACCGGGCGGCCAAGCATGTACCAGAGCATCTCGGGGGGATTCCCCGGGTGGGGGAATTAGAGCAAAGTAGTCATTGCACTTCGTGTTTGAGGGAGAAGCAAAAAGATCGCAACAAGGTTGACCCCATTTGGAGAATATTTGTTTCACTACTTTGGGATTCAGAGACCACTCGTACAGCAAGAGAATCGTGCGACTCAGTCTGTCTGCTAGGATGTTGGACTGTCCCGGAATGTGTGTCGCTATGAGAAAGCGGTTGGTGGAGATCGCCCATTCCCACACTCTCATGGACTCTCGGCAAAGTGGATAGGACCTGGTTCCCCCTTGTTTGATGATATAACAGACTACTGACATGTTGCCCATCTGGACAGCAATAGTCCCAACGGGAAGAAGGCTCTGAAGTGCTTGCAACGCCAACAGCACCGCCCTCATCTCTAGGACATTGATATGCAGTGAGGTCTCCGTGTGGTCCCACGTGCCTTGGACTGTCCTGCCTAGACAATGCCCCCCCATCCAAGGCGAGAGGCGTCCGTGGTCACCATGGTTAAGGGATCGGGCATAGCAAAGGGCCGACCTTTGAGGAGGTCCGGGGACTGGAGCCACCACAGGAGGGCCTTCCTGCAAACCCTGCTGAGGCGAATGGGACTGTTTAGAGGTTAATGCAGGAAGGACCATTGGACTTGGAGGGTCCACTGCAGGACCCTCATGTGCAAACGCGCGTTGGGCAGCAGGTTGATGGCAGCTGCCATCGACCCTAGGGCCCTCAGGATTAGATCTGCTGAAGGAGCTGGGGACTGAAGAATGGCCCGCACATGGAGTCGTAGGGTTTGAAGTCGGTCTGAAGTCAAGAAGGCTAGGAGCTGGCTTGTATCCAATCTGGCTCTGATGAAGTCTATGATTTGTGTCGGCAGAAGGGAAGATTTTTCTACATTGACTGTGATCCCCAGCCGGGGAGCTAGACGGAGGAAAGAGTCCCTGGCCGCGCAGAGTAGATGCCTTGTGGGGGCGGTCAGGAGCCAGTCGTCCAAGTAGGGGAAGACCTGAATTCCCTGGAGTCTCAGGTGGGCTGCTATCACTGACAAAACCTTGGTAAACACCCTGGTGGCTGTGGTGAGACCAGACGGAAGGACCCTGAATTGGTATTGGCTGGATCCTAGCCAAAAGCGGAGGAACCTCCTGGAGCGTCTGTCCATCAAGATGTGGTACTACGTTATCCTTGAGGTCTACAGAGCACATCCAGTCGTTCTCCTGCAAGAAGGAAGAATGGATTGACGTGTGACCATTCGGAACTTTTCCTTGGTTACTGACAGGTTCAAGAAGGATAGATCGTCTTTTTTGGCACCAAGAAGAATCTGGAGTAAAAGCCCGATCCGAGCTGGTCTGGGGGGACGTGCTGAATGGCTCTTTTTTCTAGCAGCTGTGGCCTCTCTCTGATCGGGGGGGGACATCGGGGAGGAATCTGGGATTGCGAGGGGGATGAAGCAACGGGATTTGGTAACCTCTGGATATGATACGAAGCACCCAGCGATCTGTCGTGATGGACTCCCAAGCTGCCAGGTGCCTCGAAAAACGCCCCCCCGACTGCCTCCAGAGTGGAGCAGTCGGGTAACCCCTCAGGGTTGCTGCATGGGCCGATGAGAGAACGATTCTCTGGACCCAAAACTCCTCGGACCCCCTCTGCCAGTAGGGCGGCGTCCACCCTGTCCTCCTCTGCCTCGGAAGGACTGGGTGTCCGGAGTGTCATGGGACTGTTGCGACTTCCGGAACCACATCTTCTGTCCCTTTTGGTTCTTGGAGAAAGACCTCTGGGGAGCAGAAAAGCGGACTCTGACGGCAGACGTCTTCCCGTCCTTCTCGCTCTGGACTTCCCTATCCTCCTGGACCAAAGAGGGCAGAACCATCGAATGGGGTATTAGCGAACAACGCCTTAAAGGGTTCTGCGAAATCACAGTGGCGGAACCACGCCTGTCGCCTCATGACGACGCCCGCTCCGCTAGCTCTAGCGGCTCCTTCCGTAGCATGGGATAGTCTCGCTGGAGCCGTGTGACATGTGCCATGTAGTTCAGTGACCTTACCGAGAAGGTAGCTGAACTGAAGACGTGCTTCCCAAGGCAGTCCATCGCCCGAGACACCTTGCTAGGAGGATGGACCGAGGGACTTTCTTGGGCCAGTTCCCTCTTGGTGGCTGCTGCCACCAACATGGCATCTACCGGGGATCCCTTACTCCAGTACACTCTGTCAGAGGGGGACTAAGTATCCTAACAGGTCTCTTCGGGACGGGCTTCACAGTGTCCGGTTCCTTCCACGCCCTGGTAGAGATCAGGTCTATCAGGGGGTCGGCTGGAGGGGACACCCAAGAGGTAGACGGGCCTACTTTAAACGCCTCCAGGAACACAGACTCGTCCGAGGTAGGCTTTGGGGCGGACCACCCTCCCCTTATTCTGAGCATCTCCATGATGTCTCCAAAGGAGACGTCTTCGGGGAGTGATCTTGGGGAGCCTTCCCCTTCCTCCAAATCTGTGTCCTCGGTCAAGGACTCAGGGGAGTCCAAGTGCATCCTTTTGCACTTGCGCTTCTGAGAGACCTCCTCGGGGGGGGCTGTCCGAGGAGGCCTCACCAGGCTCATGTCCAAACAAGGGAACTACCTGGGACGTTAGAGCAGGCTGTCCCTGCGGCCAGGCTATAGAAGTCAGAACCAACTGAGAGGGAGTGCGGGGTGGAGCCATAGCTGTGGCCGGGGGCCTGGAATCCCTCGACAAAGCCCTCTCCACCACATCGAAAGCCAAAGGAGAGCTGCTCTCTCTGGGATCCGAGAGCAAACCCTCTCTCGGATCAGATGAGCGGATTGGGGCTGGAGCCGACGCTATCGGATCCGACGGGCCAGTATGCTCCGACCTGGATGGAGCCGAAGGCACACTGACACCCTCGGATCCAAAGCTCAGCTCTCGGCTCCGAGAGCTCGGATCCGCCAAAAAGGGACCCGACATACTCGAGAGCGCTGTCGGCGCCGAAGTACCCGATACTATCGGTACCGACACGCCCCAATGCCACTCGGCTCTGAGGACTCCAAACCCGGGAAGCGGGTTGGAGAAGGAGTGATCGGGGCGAAAAAGGGGGTCGAGCTCCCCCCCCCGGAGGGGGGGGAGGCAGGAGCACTCCCATCTGCAGTTGGGCCTGAAGGAATCTTCTCATCATCTGGTCCAAATCTGCGTCCGTTAAGCTTTTGGTCGACCTAGAGGAGGCCACCGAGGCGGGACGGGAGTGCCCTCGATGACCTTGAGGGAGACCGGGCCTCCTCCTCCTCCAGTCCCGGTGAGAAGCAAGGTGACCGGAGCTGGGAAGGAGAAGGCTCGGAGGTCTTGGAGAGAGAAGCTCACTTAGCTAGCGGGGCTGATGTAGAGGCCTCGGCCCGCCGCTTGTGGTGCTTCTCCCTGCGCTTCTCTTTTCTGGCCTCCCTATCCTCCTGGCCCAAGGTGGGAGGTTGAGTCCCAGCCAGGGGAAGGGAAGCAGTCGTGGGTACTGTCATGGCTGTGGCAGGCACCACGGGGGGACCGGAGGTCGGAGCCGAGTCCGGGGGCAGAAGTCCCGCCAGAATCAACTTCGACCTCTGGTCCTTAAGTGCCCTGGGGTTGAACGCCGCACAAATAGTGCAGCCAGAGGAGAGGTGTTCAACCCCAAGGCACAACACACACAGAGTGTGGCCATCCGCTGGGGATAGCTTATGGCCACACTCGGTACATTTAGAAAAAAATGTCTTTGGGGCCTCAGACATTATATATAAGAAAAGGACGCACACACTAGGCCCCAATCACACACAGACACATGCCCTAACGCTCTCACCAGGGGGGGGAGGAATAAGCTAAATTAGAATTTGTAGAGAGAAAAACTACGAGGGGATGCTAAACACTCACAAACACTTTTTCTGACAGGAAAGTAAAAGAAAAAGATTAAATTTTCTCACAAAGTCTTGCTAAGAAACAACTGACGCCTGGAACTCAAAGATCAAGCTGCTGGCTTCAACCGCGTCAAACTAGATCTGAGGTCAGGTAGGGATGGCAGGGGATTATGGGTAGGGGAGGAGCTTGGAGCTCGGATCTCAGCTGTTGGAAACTGCCAGCTCGGATCCGATATGGATCCGAAGACCCATAGGTTGATGCCCAAATGAAGTTAACTACTTCAGATCATCACTCTGCAAACAATGTGTATGCAGTCTGACCTCGACAAGAATAAGCATTTAACCTCATTACCCTCTCATCTATGGACCACTCATGATAATGATGTTGGATTTCGAATTTCAGCCACTCCTGTTAAAATAACCTTAAAGCCTGAAGCAAAGTTACCTCGGGTACCACAGTACCCTTTGACGGTAGAGGCCACATCTGGTACTGCCCCTGTCATTTCTGCCCTGGTGCAATAAGGAATTATAGTACCTACAACCGGTCCATGTAATACCCCAATTCTACTGGTAAAGAAACCTGATAAATAAGCTTACAGATTTGTGCAAGACTTGCGGGAAGTCAATAAAGCTGCCTTGCATGTTTTCCCAATCATACCAAACCCAGCCACGATTTTGAGCTGTATCCCACCTACAGCACGTTGTTTTATGGTTATAGATATTTCATCAGCTTTCTTCTCTATCCCAGTACATGCAGATAGTATTTGTTTGCATTCACTTATAAGGGCCAACAGTACACTTGGACCAGACTACCTCAAGGGTATGTAGAATCTCCAACCTTGTTTTCCAGAGAGATGCATAGACAACTGCAGGATTTACAATTACCGCCCACGTTCAGTATTAGTTCAGTATGTAGATGATATTCTTCTTGCTTCACAAGATACCCAGTCTTGTATAGAAGACTCGCTTCTAGTTCTAAGATTTTTAGCTGAACGAGGTTTTAAGGTAAATAAATCCAAAATAGAAGTTATGTTCTTACCATAACGTTCCATGTTAGTTGTCTTCTTCTCGCCTTCTTCTTGCTGGATGGGTTCGGAGCCGACCTCGGCCCGACTGCCACTCTAAAAGCTCGAGAGTTGGTTCCACCGCTCGAGGCTCCCTTATATCCCACAATGCTAGGCGAGAGTTACCTCAGATCTCATTTGTAAGCTAACCCCAGCTTATATAGTAACAGTATAACTATAAACAGAGTCCACCTCTAACAACAGGAAGGAAGAAGGGTGACCTACATCCTGACCCAGGAAATATGCCCAATAGCATATGTCTTAAGAAAGAGGTGGTAGAAAGAGAGGTCACAATCACAACTCCTCTAGGTCTGTCCAGGCCAGGGGGAAGGAGGGTGGGACACAAGAAGAAGGCGAAGAAGACAACTAACATGGAACGCGTTATGGTAAGAACATAACTTCTATATGTTAAGTTGTCTATCTCGCCTTCATTCTTGCTGGATGGGACCAAGGCCCCTAGCACCTTGTCCCGGTGGCCTAACGGAACAGACTCCTGAGAACAGTGGAACCAAAATTAGCTCTATGCCTAGAAGCTAAATCCAACTTATAATGAGAAATGAAAGTGTGAGGAGTAGCCCAAGTAGCAGCTGCACAAATGGTGTCAATAGGCAGTCTGTCTTGGAAAGCTAAAGAAGTAGCCAAAGCTCTGGTGGAATGAGCCTTAGGTTTATCAGGCAGCTTTTGATGTCTAATCTCATATACAAGGGAAATCAATGATGTTAGCCATCTGGATAATGATACCTTTGAAACTGAAAGTCCCTTTCTGCTCTCGGCATAGGAGACAAACAGCTGATCAGATTTTCTGAACTGTTTAGTTCTATCCAAGTAGTACCTCAATTGACGGTGAACATCCAGGCAGTGTAATTTTTGTTCAGACCTATTGGAGTATTCTGGAAAAAGACTGGTAGATCAATGGATTGATTCAGATTTGATGCCGATACCACTTTAGGCAAAAGGACGGGTTAGTTCGTAAGGATACTCTGTCCTTATGAAACAAAAGATAAGGAGGACGACAGCTGAGTGCTTGAAGTTCTGAAACTCTTCTAGCTGATGTAATAGCTACCAGAAAAGAGTTTTCCATGACAATAATTTTAAAGAACAGAAAGCTGCAGGTTCGAAAGGGGGAAGAATCAAAGAAGCAAGAACTAAATTTAGGTCCCAAGGAGAAGGAGGATTTCTTATAGGAGGTCTGAGAAGAAAAACTCCTTTCAAAAAGGCTTTGCAGAGTTTGTGGGACATTAGGGCAGATTCAGAAATACCCACATGAAAATTAGAAATAGCTGCCAATTGAACTTTAAGTGTAGAGGGAGATGAACCTGCATGGAAGAGTTCAGCTAGAAAATCAAGAACTAGTTGGATGGAAGCGGTGAAAGGATCTATGTCCTTTCCTTGAGCCCAATATGAGAAGCGTTTCCACTTACTCAAATAAATCTTTCGAGTGGAAGATTTATGGGAAGCTATCAATATATCTCTAACAGAGTGAGATAATTGAGGAAGCCTGGCTAAGGTTGGAACCAAGCAGTGAGGTTCAGAGAAGGGAGGGAGCGATGAAACTGACCCGACTGATGGATCAAAAGATCTGGAACTAGGTCCAGATTCCACGGTCGCTCCAAGAGAAAACGATGTAGAAAGGGGAACCACACTTGTCGAGGCCAGTAAGGAGCAATGAGGATCAATGAGGCCTTCTGAGCGGTAGCTTTCTGTATTACTTGAGAGATCAGTGGGAAAGGAGGAAATGCATACAGAAGTCCCTGGGGCCAAACTTGGACTAGAGCGTCTCTGCTGGGTTGGCCTGGTAAAGGGAATAGAGTGAAATATTCTCTGCACTTGCTGTTTTGGGGAGTAGCAAAAAGATCGCAGCAAGGCTGACCCCACTTGAGAAAAATTTCTCTCACTACAGAGTCTTTCAGAGACCACTCGTGAGGCATGAGTATAGCTCTGCTCAACTTGTCCGCAATATGATTGGACTTCCGGGATGTGCGTTGCTATCAGAAATCGCTGAGAAGAAATCGCCCATTGCCACAGTCTGAGTGCCTCTCGACACAGGGGGTATGATCTGGTTCCGCCTTGTTTGTTGATGTACCACACTACAGACATATTGTCTGTCTGGATTGCAATTGTTCCCAAGGGAAGAGAGTCTTGAAGGGCTTGCAACGCTAAAAGCACTGCTCTCATCTCCAGAACATTTATGTGCAAGTGGCATTCGTTTGGTTGCCATGTGCCCTGGACTGTCCTGCCCTGATAATGCCCCCCCCCACCCGATCAGGGAGGCATCCGTTGTCAAAGTAGCAACCGGAGGAGGTGGAACAAAGGGTCTTCCCGACAGGAGCTGGGGGGAAGACATCCACCACATGAGATGTTTTTTGCACGCTTGCGTGATCACAATGGTGTGAGACATTGGAAGCTTCTGGTATGACCATTGAGTAAAAAGCATCCACTGAAGGATCCGCATGTGGTATCTGGCTAATGGAAGCAGAGGTATGGCCGCTGCCATAATTCCCAACACCTTTAGAACTAACCTGGCTTTGATTCTGTTGTTGTTGAGAAGGAGTGATACCAATTTGTGAATGTCTGATATTCTCTGATGTGTTAGCCTTGCAGACATGTTTATTGTATCTAGATTTGCCTATGTAGGTAATAGTACGACAAGGCGACAAAACAGACTTTTCGCAATTTATTGAAATACCCAGCTTTTGACAAACGCGAAAAGTGTAATCTCTGGCCATCAGAAGGAGATGCTTGGTGGGAGCTGTAAGGAGCCAGTCGTCCAAATATGGAAACACCTGGAATCCTTGTCGTCTCAGATGAGAAGCTACCACTGCCATGCATTTGGTAAACACCCGGGGGGCAGTGGTGAGACCAATGGGCAGGGCCCTGAACTGAAAATGACTGGTTCCCAGCCTGAAGCGGAGGAATCTTCTGGAGCGTCTGTTCATATTTATGTGATAGTATGCATCCCGAAGGTCTATAGAGCACATCCAGTTTCCTTTGCCCAAAAGGGGAAGGATGGATTGCAGCGTGACCATCCGAAATCTTGTTTTCTTGACTGATTTGTTCAAGACGCTGAGATCCAAAATTGGTCTCCAGTCCCCTGTTTTCTTTGGAACTAAAAAGAACCTTGAGTAGATTCCGGATCCTTGCTGGTCTACTGGAACTGGCTGAATTGCTCTTTTTGCAAGCAGTTTTGAAATTTCCAAAACTGCTAAATCCCTTTGAGCGGGTGGAACATCTGGAAGGGATTTTTTGACTGCTTTGGAAAGCGAAGAAAGGGGATAGAATAGCCTTCGAAATGATGGACTGTACCCATTTGTCTTGAGTCAGGGATAGCCACGTTTCTGGGTACAGTGACAATCTTCCCCCGACTGCCCGAGAAGAGGGGCAGTCGGGCAACACCTCAGGGATGCTGAAAGGGCTTGTCAGAGAAGGCTTCCCGATTGCCCTGGTTCTGCGGACCCCCTGCCCCTAGGGCGACGTCTACCATTGTTATTCCCCTCTGCCTCTGGCGGAAAACGACTCTGTCGTCAGGCTAAGTCCCTTGAGATTGTTTACGGAACCACATCTTTCCACCTTTCTGGCCTTTGGGGTAAGGCCTGGAAGGAGTAGAAAACGGACTCCGGCGGCAGAAAGGGTCTTGCCATCAGTCTCGCACCTAGTCAAGGTTTCTTTCACTTGAGGACCAAAGAGGGATGATCCATCAAACGGGAGTTCGTGAAAGACGCCTTGAAGGGGTCCAAAATTGCATAGCCGCATCCAGGCATGCCTCGTAAGGCCACACCTGTTCCTGCGGCTCTGCTCGCTCCATCAGCCGTAAGAAGGCGCATGGAGGAGTTGGTTATGGAATTAAGTGTAGCGAGCTCTGGGTTCGTCTTATTTTTACAACCCACAGCTGTTGGGTCCTTTAACATTTCACTCGCTTCCTTGATCAAGTCCCTTTGAAGACGAGTAAAATGGCACAAGTAGTTCAGCGAAGCATGGTAAATGTCGCTGCCGAGAACATCCGCTTCCCGTATCTATCCATGGACCTAGATTCCTTGTTAGGTGGATGGACAGGTACTGAAGGATCAGCTAGCTCCTTCTTAGTGGCAGCAGCTACCACCATAGCATCCACAGAAACTCCTTTTGTTAAAATTGTTTGTCTGCTGGAGCTGTTATGAACTTAGAGGGTCTCCTGGGAGTGGGGTCCACTGAATCAGGAGCCGTCCATGCCTTCTTAGCAACCACCTGCATGAGGGGGTCAAGGGGGACACCCAGGAGGTGGAAGGACGAGAGCCAAACGCCTCAAGATACACAGATTCGTCCTCCGAAGGGTTGAGGGCTGGCCAATTTCCCCTCTGTTTCAGGATCTCCAGAATGTCTGCAAAAGAGACATCTTCAGAAGGGGAACGGGGGGAACCCTCAGAATCATCCAAATCTGTGTCTGGCGTGATGGACTCAGGTGAGTCAATGTGTTTCCTCTTACACTTCCTCTTCCGAGGGGCTCTTCTGCCAAATCAGGAGAGGCCTCGGAAGAGGATGAAATCCCACAGGGGTTTCCTGAGGAGCTGGCTCTCTGCGGTCCGGGATGAGGGAGTGAGTCGACTTAGCCTGAGGCACCATAGAGAGAGGGGCGGACGGAGCCGACTGTGGAGTAGAGCCAGGCTCTAACACACTCCGCATGACCTCGAGCACCCCTGTCAGGCAGAGCCAGAGGTCCCGCTCCGAAGCTAAGAACCCCTCGGCACCGACAGTGATGGCTCGAGGCGATGTCGGAGCCGAACTCACCAGCGCCGGGCACCGAGAGGGAGAGGGGGTCGGACAAGGGTCCGATGCCACTCACCCCCTCGGAGCCGACGAGGGAAGTCCGGCGCCGAGATTCTTCCAAAGAAGAAAACGGAGCCGACGACGGAGCCGAAGACAATTGTATCGGCTCCGGCGCAACCACAGTCTCGGTTCCGACACGACCCGGCTCCGAGCTCAAGAGAGTCGAAGGAGGAATATGTTGAAGGACCGGGGCAGGCATCGACTGATGAGTCGGGCTCTGAAGCATCTGGGCCAGTGCCTCGGACTTAAGTAGTCGACTCACTACCCTCTGAAGGTCATGATCCGATAGCCTCGATGACCTAGAGGAGTGAGATCTTTGGCTCCGTTCAGACAGCAGGGGAGATCCTGGAGCTGAATGAACGGAGCCAAGAGATGGTGACCTGGACCTCTTCCTAGTTGTCGGCTCCGAAGGTCTGGTGGGAGCCGACACGGGAACTTCTATAACCTCGGCTCCGGCGAGCCGAGGACCACAGAAACTGTGGACTGAGACTTATCGGCTCCAGCCGGAGCCGATGAAGGCAAGGTTGAGAAACCTTAGGTCTCGGCTCAGTAACGGAGCCGAAGACCTAGATGCCTTAGAGGGCTTCCCTGTTGAAACAGACAGGAATCCTCTGGCTTGAGTAAGCCTCTAAGAATCAATTTATTCTTTCTTTCCTGCAGGACCCTGGGGCTGAAGCCATGGCACACAGCACAGGAGTCCTGCAGGTGCAAACCCCAGACAATAGACACAAAGTGTGAGCGTCTGTCAGAGACATTTTCTGACAGCACGCATCACACTTCTTGAATCGAGACCTTTGCTTCTTTAGACATTTTGTTTAAACAGGTGTACACAAACACACACAGACACTAGTTACACCCTGTCAAAATTAACTTATAATAAAAAACAGTGCTAGAATTCTAATAAAATAATGCACACACACTCCACTAGGGAAGGAAAGGCCAATAGGCCCAAGGGAAGAACCTAAGGTTCTTGAGGGAAAAAAACGGGAAATTTTGGAAAGGTATAAAAGTTTCTAACTACACTAAACTAAGTAAATATATTAAATTAAAGGGGTTTTTAAAGACTGATTTCACCAAGAAATAGTACTTACCAGGAACCGGTAGAAAAACCAACCTCGAAGCTGTAGCGGCAAACGAGATCTGAGGTAACTCTCGCCTAGCATTGTGGGATATAAGGGGAGCCTCGAGCCGGTGGAACCAACTCTCGAGCTTTTAGAGTGGCCGAGTCGGAGCCGAGGTCGGCTCCGAACCCATCCAGCAAGAATGAAGGCGAGATAGACAACTTAACATTTGCAGTTTGCTCAAGAAAAGGTACAATACCTCGGACATATCATTTTCACAGGTTCATGTCAAATCCTTCCAAGCAGAACCACCTCCATTCAGACTGCTCCCCGCCCTGTAACTCAGACAACTCAGGGAATTCCTCAGCCTAGCAGGTTATTGTAGACAGTGGGTGCCCAATTTTTCAGAAATTTCGGCTCCTCTGTTACAGCTCTTAAAAAAGGAGATCACAGATGCTTTGCCTTGGTCCCCTGAACATGAAACAGCCTTTCAGGCTATTAAAATGGCATTGATTAACCCACCTGCCCTGGGGCTTCCAGATTACTCTAAAACTTTTGTTTTCTTCTGTTGCGAAAGAAGTAAAACTGCCTTGGGCCTACTGGCGCAAGCGCGCACAGGAGGCTATCGACCTATAGCATATTACATTACTCAGTTAGACCCTGTTGCTTCAGGCTACCCATCCTGTTTACGTGCACAAGCAGCCACTGCTGTTTTGATAGATATGGCAGGACCATTGACATTAGGGCATGACACTATAATAGCGGTACTCATGCGGTACAAGCATTACTTTTATCTTTCTAATGCTCACCTCACTAAATATGAGTTAAGTTTATTAAGTAATCCCGCTATTCAAATTACACGTTGCCCACCACTAAACCCTGCTTCATTAATTCCAACTAGTGACGAGGGCGAACCACATGACTCCGTACTTGTAGTTAACACTGTTTTGTCTCCTAGATTAGATTTGCAAGCTGTACCTTTGCTTAATTCTGATTTAGTTCTTTTTGTGGATGGATCCTGTTTACAAAATACTTTTGGCGAACTTCAGGCTGCATGGTCAGTCTGCTCGCCATCTCAGACTTTGCAAACTGGACGATTACCGCCTGGCACTTCCGCACAAGCCGTGGAATTAGTGGCACTTTCGCATGCATGTAAAATGGCCAAAGACAAATCTGTTACAATTTATACTGACTCACATTATGCCCATGGTGTTGTTCATGATTTTGGTATCCTATGGAAGGAAAGGGGGTTTTTGACATCTTCTGGGGCACCAATAAAAAATTACCTGTATATCGATCACCTCTTGCAGGACTTATTATTACCTTCCAAAATTGCTGTTGTCAAGTGTGCAGCTCACCAGTCTAACGACTCCCTAGTAGCTAAGGGAAATAATTTAGCTGACTGGGCTGCCAAGCAGGCTGCTCTTTCGAATAGTGCTCAGGGAAAATTTTTGCAGCCTATTTTACAAACACTTTTGACACTACTGTATTGAAAGCTTTACAAATTGAAGCATCGGAATCAGAAAGAAAAACATGGCTGGCCCATAATTGCTTTCAACGCTCCGATTCAATTTGGCAGCACCTGGATGGCAGATTAATTTGCCCCACATCTATGTTAAATTATCTTATAAAAGCGTACCATTTGCCAGCTCGTGTCGGGGTATATGCACTGATTAAACAAATCCAAAAGGATTGGTTTGCCCCAGGACTTTCTGCTTCTGTGCAACATTTTTTGAGCATGTGCTCCATTTGTTTACAGCATAACATTTCAAAGGACACTCTGGCTCCCGCACAACCTGTGCAAAAACTATTGGGACCGTTTTGTGCCTAACAATGGGACTTTTCTGAACTTCCACCTTGTGCTTGCTTTAAATATGTTTTGACTATTGTTATTTTTTGGGATGGTTAGAAGCCTACCCATGTGCTAAGAATGATGCTATTTCAGTTGTAAAAAAGTTGTGTTATGAATTGATACCTCGTTTTGGTGTTCCTTGTCAAATATATTCTGACTGAGGGACACATTTTACTGCTAAGTTAGTTGATTCATTGTGTACAATGTTAGGCATTACTACGAAATTTCATTGTCCATACAAACCACCGGCATCAGCTATAACTGAACGTATGAACCAGACTTTGAAAACCAGACTTGCTAAAGTCACTTCAGAAACAGGCCTAACTTGGGTACAGGCCTTACCACTAGCTTTACTTTCTATGCAGTCACAACCGCATCCTACTAAGGGTCTTTCTCCACATGAAATACTCATGGGTCGCCCTTCGCGTATGCCCATGACACCTCCACCACCTTTTTCTGAATATGATGCATTTGATAATGACGTTCTTTTGTATTGCAAATCTCTTGTTTCTTTCTTACAGTTTCACCACCAACAAGCAGCAGTTGCTCAACAACTTCCTGATCCTTTTCTAGCATCCGCTTTGCAACCAGGGTATTGGGTCTACGTTACATCTTTTTCTAGAAAAACAGCGCTCCAGCCGCGCTGGAAGGAGCCCTTCCTGGTTATTCTAACTACGTCATCTGCTGTGCGACTGCAGGGATCTCCAACTTGGATCCACATTTCACACATCAAAAAAGTTGTGCCGTCTGAAGATCAACAGCCTTTACCTTTTTCAACTCCAGATTCTCCTCCTATTGCTAAACGTACTCAAAGTAGAACTGTTCCAGTACCTGACAATGCCTAATATTTACCCTTTTGGAAAACTCCAAACTTCTGACACTACAGACTCAAACACCATTTCCACACAAATACTGGACAATCGTTTTAGTGGTCATTCTTGTTGTACTATTATTTTTGCTGTGGCCATTTTTATTTCCTGCTCTATCAACGCATCACACCAAATGAGCCATTTGGCACCCACCTTTCAATACCTATCAAGCCATCAAATATGTTTATGCTTCTACATTCAACGTCTCTAACTGCTGGATCTGCACTTCTATTCCCTCCGTGCATGGGGGATTGTCATTGGCTGCGGCTCCACTAAGTATCATTGATACATGGACTAGTCTACTTGACAACACTGCTAACATAACATCCATTATATCTATTGCATTGCAACTTTCTCTCCGTCACCATGGCACTCTTGTTTTCGACGGAATTAATCAAGTCAACATCACTGGACTCGAAAAATGGGACAAAGCATCTGCAATACAACAATCAAATACCAGTGCAATTATACAGAAAGAAAACGCTTAGTTTCAGGCTGTCGAGTTTCATTTGATGCCATTCAGCCGATATTGACAAATGCCTCATTATTTGGTTCTTGTAAAATCGTACTTCTTGCCATATTCCATGGCATACCACGAGCAATGACCACTCTTCAAATGTTACCACCTTGGTACAAGACTGTTATTTTATATGCGGAAGAAGGGCCTATAAATGGCTACCGGAGAACTGGTCTGGTAGCTGTTTCTTCGGTTATCTAGTTCCAGCCATCCAACATACATCTGCCTTACCCCAAGGGAAAATCCGGAATGTGCGAGAGGCTAAAAAGCCTACCAATCCGTTAGGCCAAACTGATGCATCATGGATTTATCATCATGACTTAGCTCATGCTGGCACTAAAGGACTGTCTCATATGTACTTGGGTGATGACGTCATATCATGGGCTGGTATAATCCCAGCATACGGAGCAGCAAAATCAATCTGAGAACTGAGAAAACTGTCTAAATTGTTTGAGGTATTAAGCAATGCCACATTTTCTGCTTTAGAACTAGTGACTGATGAACTGACTGCCATGAGAGCTGTAGTCCTCCAAAATCATATGGCTCTTGATTTCACCCTAGCGGCATAAGTCGGAACTTGTGCTTTAATCCAGGAGGAGTGCTGTACGTTTATTCCTGACAATCAGCACGAAATTGACAGTCATCTCAAACTCATTCAGGGAGTCTCTGAACTCTCTAAGGCCAAGGAGACCGATAACTCAACGTGGGCATGGCTAACTAACCTGTTTTCAGGTTGGGGAGGTGGACTTTTAAAGTTAATCCTATTAATTGCAGTATTTGCTCTAATTGCCTTTCTTGTTGTGTTTTTAATCAAAGCACTGATTTTGAAATTAATGTCTTTCAAGACTACTAAGAAGATGCCAAAGTTTTATATGCCTACAGTTATGGATGATGAAGTTAAAATATGTGATAATATTGAAGGAACTAGCCACATGGTTATGTTAGACCTAGTGCAAATGTATGATAGATTAAATGGCGATGCTTACACAGCATCAAATGGGGGATTGTAGAATATGAATGGTCAAAGCATGTGTTCAAAGGAGACTGAGTATGTGAAGAACCTGTGTGTGTTGATTTGAACTATGAACTATTAAGTAAACTGTGAATAGTGAAAAAGTACTGAAAAACATGAGCCTGTCTGATGGCAGGAAATTAGAAGTTATGTACCTACCATAACGTTCCATGTTAGTTGTCTTCTCTCGCCTTCTTTCTTGCTGGATGGGTTCGGAGCCGATCCTCGGCTCCGACTCGGCACTTGCTTTAGCTTAGGAACTCCTTTTACCAGCTCGAGGCAACCCTATATCCCATGATGCAAGGCGGAACTACCTCAGATCTCGTTTGGTAGCTAACCTACCCTGCTAAAGACTATCCTAACATAATTAGGAACACAAGTTCCTAACAGAAGTCCTCATATGAAGGCTCTGGAGGAAACAACCTAATAGGAACTGTTCAAGATCTGTCCAGGCCAGGGGGAAGGAGGGAGGGACGCAAGAAAGAAGGCGAGAGAAGACAACTAACATGGAACGTTATGGTAGGTACATAACTTCTAAATGTTAAGTTGTCAATCTCGCCTTCATTCTTGCTGGATGGGACCGCGTCCCTAGCACCTGTATCCCGGGTGGCTCAATGGAACAGACTCTTGAGAACTGTGGAACCAAAACTGGCCCTATCTCTGGAGGCCAAGTCCAACTTGTAACGAGAGACAAAGGTATGGGGAGTAGCCCAAGTAGCTGCTGCACAAATGGTATCAATGGGAAGTCTATCCTGAAAAGCTGCAGAAGTGGATAGACTCCTGGTTGAGTGTGCTTTTGGCTTAGAAGATAGCTGTTTGCCTCTGAGAGAGTACACATAGGAAATAGTGGAAGTCAACCATCTGGATAAGGTCACTTTAGATACTGGAAGACCTATCCTGTTTTCTGCATAGGAGACAAATAATTGGTCCGATTTTCTGAATTGTTTAGTTCTATGCAAATAGTACCTGAGCTGACGATGGACATCCAAAAAATGCAGTTTCTGTTCAGCTCTGTCGGAATAGTTTGGGAAAAAGACTGGTAGGTCTATAGATTGGTTAATGTTGTTTTGAGATACGACTTTGGGGAGAAAGGAAGGGTTAGTTCTTAATGATACCCTGTCCTTATGAAAAACCAAATAAGGAGAACGAATGCAGAGAGCTTGAATCTCGAAACCCTTCTTGCAGAAGTGACAGCCAGTAAAAATATAGTTTTCCAGGTCAATAACTTCAAAGAACATGAAGCAGGCGGTTCAAGGAGGTAGTATCAAGGATGCTAACATTAAGTTTAGATCCCATTGCGGAGGAGGATGCTTTATAGGTGGTTTTAGGAGAAAAACTCCTCTCAGAAAGGCCTTGCATAACCTATGAGACATAATGTTATTGTCATGCAAGCCAACATGATACTTGGAAATAGCAGCCAGTTGTACTTTGACTGTAGATGACGAGGATCCTGAATGAAAAACCTCCGTCAGGAAATCTAAAACCGAATGTACAGGAGCAGTAAAGGGGTCAATATTTTTGGAATTTGCCCAAACAGAAAAACGTCGCCACTTGCTAGCATAAACAGTCCTAGTGGACGACTTCAAGGAAGACACTAAAATGTCTCTGACTGAGTCCGAAATCATCGGCAGCCTGGCTAGGGTAGGAAGTGGAGCAACCAAGCAGTGAGGTTGAGAGAATGAATGGCCCGGTGCTGCTGACCCGACTGGTGGATCAAAAGATCCGGAACTGGGTCCAGATGCCAGGGCTGCACCAGAAGGTGACGATGCAGAGACGGAAACCAAATTTGTCGAGGCCAATAAGGGGCAATGAGGATCAACTTGGCTCTCAAAGCGGTGGCTTTCTGAATGACTTGTGGAATCAAGGGAAAGGAGGAAAAGCATACAGAAGTCCCTGGGCCAATCCTGGGTTAGAGAGTCTCTCAGGGTTGGCCTGGAAGGGGAAAGAGTGAAGAAATCGGGGCACTTGTTGTTTTGAGGAGTAGCAAAAGATCGCAACAAGGAGTGCCCCACTTCAGAAAAATCTGATCCACTACAGATTGATTGAGAGACCACTCGTGAGGCATCAGAATGGATCTGCTCAGCCTGTCCGCTAACAGGTTGGACCTGCGGGATGTGCGTTGCTATCAGAAACCGTTGAGAAGAGATGCCCATTGCCAAAGTCTGAGAGCTTCTCGACATAACGGATAGGACCTGGTCCGCCCTGTTTGTTGATGTACCAGACTACGGACATGTTGTCCGTTTGTACTGCAATAGTCCCGTGGGAAGAAAGTCGTTGAGGGCTTGCAACGTTAAAAGCACTGCTCTCATCTCCAGGACATTTATGTGCAGATGGTATTCTATGGGTTGCCACGTCCGTGGACCATCCTGCCCTGATAATGCCCCCACCCGATCAGAGAGGCATCCGTGGTGACTGTGGCAACTGGAAGAGGGGAATAAAGGGTCGGCCCTGATGAAGAAGAGGGAAGATATCCACCAGTTCAGATGAGCTGCACGACTGTGTTACCAAGATTTCGTGCCTCATCGGGAGACTGTGTACGACCACTCCGTGAATAACATCCACTGCAGAAGATGCATGTGGAAGCGGGCCAGTGGTAGAAGAACAATGGCCGCAGCCATAAGACCTAGAACCTTCAGTATAAATCTGGCTTTGATCTTGTTGCTTTGCAATAGAAGCGAACAAATTTTGGATGTCCAGAATTCTTTGATCTGTTAGTCTGGCTAACATTTTGACGGTGTTTAATTCTGCCTATAAAGGTGATAGATTGGCAAGGCAGCAGAGAAGATTTTTCAAATTTACTGAAATTCCCAAACTCCTGCAAAGCTGTAGAGTGTAGTCTCTGGACTGAAGAAGCTGACACTTGGTGGTGGCGGAGAGGAGCCAGTCGTCCAAATAGGGAAACACCTGGAATCCTTGACGTCTCAGATGAGCTGTGACCACTGCCATGCATTTGGTAAACACTCTGGGGGCTGAAGTGAGGCCAAAGGGCAGTGCTCTGAATTGGTAATGACTGGTCCCTAGTCGAAAGCGGAGAAACCTTCTGGAGCGTCTGTGAATCTTTATGTGATAGTACGCATCCTGAAGGTCTATAGAGCACATCCAGTTGTCCTTGCCCAGAAAGGGCAGAATGGACTGAAGCGTGACCATCCAGAATCTTGCCTTCTTGACAAATCTGTTTAGATTGCTCAGGTCTAATATTGGTCTCCAATCTCCCATCCTTTTGGGGACCAAAAAGAATCTCAGTAGACGCGGATCCTACCTGGTCTGCGGCACAGTCTGGACGGCTCTTTTTTCTAGGAGCTTTGAAACCTCCTGTTCTGCCAAATCCCTTTGACCGGGTGAGATGTCTGGAAGGGATTGTTGAGGTACGGGATACCTTTCGAAGGGGATTTTGTAACCCTCGGATATGATCGACTGTACCCACATCTCTTGAGATAGGGATTGCCAGGCTACTGGGTACAGCGAAATCCTTCCCCCGACTGCCTCCAAGGGTGGACAGTCGGGCAACACCTCAGGGGTGCTGAAAGGGCTTCTCAGGAAGAGACTCCCTGTTGCCCTGGTTCTGAGGACCCCCCCCTGCCTCTAGGGCGGCGTCTATTATTGTTACCCCTCTGCCTCTGGGGGTAAACTGACCACGTGTGTCCGGTGTAGCTCCTTGGGCTTTACGGAACCACATCTTCCCCCCCTTCTGACCCTTGGGGTATGGTCTAGAAGGAGTGGAAAACTGGACTCCAATGGCAGAAAGAGTTTTACCGTCCTGCTCACACCTGGTCAAGGTATCCTTCACCTGAGGTCCGAACAAAGCCGAACCATCAAAGGGGGTATTAGTGAAGGACGCCTTAAAGGGGTCCGCAAAATTACAAAGCCGCATCCAGGCTTGGCATCTAAGAGCAACTCCTGTGCCTGCGGCCCTGCTCGCTCCATCGGCCGCATAGGATATGAGCCGCATGGAGGAGTTAGATATGGAATTCAGGATTGCTAGCTGCGAGGCAATCTTTTCCTGAGCCCCAGCAGCAGAAGGATCCTGGACTACTTCACCCAGTTCCTTGAGAACATCTTGTTGAAGCCTGGTGAAGTGACAAAGATAATTCATACCTGTCCATGGTCCTAGAATCCTTGTTAGGAGGATGGACAGGTACTGAAGGATCCGCCAGTTCCTTCTTAGTGGCTGCCGCCACCAACATAGCATCCACAGAGACACCCTTGGAAAGGAACTGTTTGTCCGAAGGGGCCGTGATGAATTTGGATGGTCTCCTGGGGACAGGTTCCACAGAATCTGGAGCCGCCCACGCCTTCTGAGCCACTACCTGCATCAGTGGGTCGAAAGGCGGAGACACCCAGGAGGTGGAGGGTCAGGATCCAAAAGCCTCCAGGTATACAGACTCATCCTCGGAGGGGTCAATAGAGGGCCAATTCCCCCTCTGTTTGAGGAGCTCAAGGATGTCTGAAAAGGAGACATCCTCAGAGGGGGACCGTGGGGAACCCTCCGACTCATCTAAGTCGGTATCAGATGTAGTAGACTCAGGGGAGTCTGTGTGTTTCCTCTTACACGTCCTCTTCCGAGGGGTTCCCCTGCAGGATCAGGAGAAACCTCGGAAGAGGAGGAAATTCCCAATGGGGAAACCTGGGGCGATGGATCCCTGGGCCTGAGAGCAAGAGGCTGGCAAGAGGCATCTGCAGGCACTGATGAGGGAGGAGCTAGAGGGATGGACCGTTGACCAGGCTCAGAGGCCAGGACACTCCTCATCACCTCAAAGGCTCCCTCCCGGAGACCGGAATATCCCGCTCGAGAAACAGGAATGCCCGGCTCCAGTGAGAGGGAAGGCTCCGAGGCCGATGTCGGCGCCGAGCTTACCAAAGCCGAAGCCCGAGAGGGAGAGCGGGGTCGGACAAGGGTCCGATGCCACTAGCCCCTCGGAGCCGACAGTGGAAACATGATGACCGGATCCCTCCAAGGAAGGTCTCAAGGAGGAGATCGGAGCCGAGGATGACGGAGCCGAAGGATGTATCGGCTCCGGCACAAACAGTCGCTGTCCCGAAGCTCCGGCTCCGAACTGCGATGTGGAGTCGGAGGAGGAAGTTCAAGGGTGAGGCTATAGCCGGCGTCTGATGAGACGGGCTATGGAGCATTTGGGCCAGTGCCTGAGACTTCAACAGCCTGCTTACCACCCTCTCCAAGTCGTGGTCAGACAGCCTGGAAGATCTCGAAGATCGGCTCCGATGGCTCCGCTCCGACAAAGAGGAGACCCCGGGCAGTGGATACTCAATGTAAAGGGGACCGAGATCTCTTCGGGAGCCGGAGCCGAAGTCCCTGAATTCCAGATGGAGCCGAAGGTTTCGGCTCCGATGCTGGATAAAGTGTCGGCTCCAGCCGGAGCCGACAAGGCTACAGTATATAAGGTATCGGAGCCAGCCGGCACCGAACCCACTACCTTCGAGGCAGATACATCGGTTCCAGCGGGCGATCTCGGCTCCAGAGCCAGAGCCACCGGAGGAGGCTTAGATACTGAAGCCTGAGCCTTCGGTGGCTTAGAAGGTTTCCCAGACCCTGCCTTCGAGGGAGAACCTTCTGGCTTAAGTAAGCCACGGAGGATAAGTTTGTTCCTCCTTTCCTGCAGGACTCTCTGGCTAAAGGAGTGACACAAAGCACAGGAGTCCTGCAGGTGCAAAGGCCCCAGGCAATAAACACAAGAAGTATGACCGTCTGTCAGAGACATTTTCTGACAGCACGAGTCACACTTCTTGAAGCCTGAGACCTTGCTTTCCTAGACATATCCTAGGTGGAAGAAACACAGACAAACCCCAACAAACACACAAATTAATCCCCTACACACAACACACAGGAAGGGATTAACAACTGGGGTTTAAGGCCTAACTAAAACTTTTACACTAAGGTTTAAAAAGAAGTTATAAAGTTTGAAAAATAAGGGAATAGGGTGGGCTGTAATCACTACAGGCTACACTATGACTAAAAAAGGGAAAATAAAAATACTGACTAAGCTTCTCTTTCTTTTACAAGAAATTCACTTACCTCTGCTGGTAAAGGAGACCTCTTTCGCTAAGCGGCAAATGAGATCTGAGGTAGTTCCGCCTTGCATCATGGGATATAGGGTTGCCTCGAGCTGGTAAAAGGAGTTCCTAAGCTAAAGCAAGTGCCGAGTCGGAGCCGAGGATCGGCTCCGAACCCATCCAGCAAGAATGAAGGCGAGATTGACAACTTAACATTGTGCCTTATATGGAAGTGTATCTGATTTTCTTTCTCTGCCTAGAGATGTAGTAATGTGAACTGCTTCAAGCCTAAGGGTAAACCACTGATTGGTTGTCTTTTGTACTATTTTAATTGGTCTAGTTTATATTTTTGTACTGTCAACTATATCACCAGCATATAAGCTTATGCATTCCTTTGTTTGGAGAGTCTCCCGGTACTTTCCAGTAGGCTTCCACACGTGTAATAAATAACCACTGAAAGAGAGGAAGAAGTATCTTGTCTTCATTTAAGGTAAAAATGCAAACACAACAGGTACATGCAAAGGGTGAACTGTACTCAATTACTGGTCTGATGAGGGCCAAGTACAATGGAATTATAGCATCCTTAGATCTAGATGTCAGGCCTTTACTTATAAGATGTGCCACAAAGAAGAGCTTCCACAACATTGTGGACACATGGTTGTCTAAGTTCAGAATGCTATCAACCTGAGTACCAAAATCACATACCACTGGGTCTACTCTTAGGGGGTTGCTATCTATATTGTAATTAGCAAGGGTGTGAGCTTTCCCAAAGGGAATAATTATGCATTATTTTTGCATTTGGATTCAATCACTGAATTTAGCACCAATCATTTGTCTGTGTTAATCCTTCCTGCAGTAAATTAGTAATGTTGGGGAACTCAGTGATTGCTCCCAATTAGTAGCTGTCAACAAATTTGGTCAGCCACAAGCTGTCCACGTTTGCCTGGACTTCTGAGAAATAAATTCTAAACAGTAAAGGGCCCAGCAAAGAACCCTGTACTATGCCACTGATAATTGGCCTTTTGCTAGAGGTGAATTCACCCACTTTGACAAGTGTCCTGTCAGTGAGCCAACTGGCTACCCACCTGGTGACACAGGGGTTAATTTCCATTTGGGAAAGTTTCTCTATACTACCTGAGTGGGGACTGAGTCAAATACCCTGGCTAGGTCAAGGTAGTAAGTATGCACAGTCCTTCCCTAGTCCAAGGCCTTGGTGACCTTCTTGAAGAAGTCAAACAAGTTTAACAGACATGATCTACCCTTAACAAATCTGAACTGGGTTGGGTCCAGGGTCTGGATATTACCTATATCCTAGATAATAAAGCCCACAGGGATTCTTTCCATGGCCTTGCAGATAAGGCTACTTAAGCATATGGGTCTATAATTCCCAGGGCTTGGTTGATGGTCCCCACTTTGTGCCGAGGGATGACTGTTGTGGTTAAATAGGGATCCAGGTAGGTCTCCAAGGTCATATTTTAAGTTGCTTAAAAGGTAACCTGGGATGTTGTCTGGTCTCACTGATGTTATGTTTTTGGCCTTAGAGAGAGCACAGACATGACCTGCTCTCATCAGAAAATAGGTTGAGGAATGGTGGCAGGTATACCTTGAGGGATGACCAGTGGGGACGGTTGTGAAGTTCGAACCAAATCTGTCAGCTAGCAGATTGGCTAGCTATTTTTTACTTCATAATTAGCTTTGGAGGACTTGACTAGATCTTTAATTTGTTTCTTTAGACTAGAGAGGGATTTCTTCCTCTACTGTGTCAGTTCCCTCTTTTTCAGACACTGGTTTCTTTCTTTTGTTGTATAGTCAGTTTATACTAGGGAGCCAATAGGATGGCTTGTTTTTCCAGCAAGATCTGGTTTTAATCCAGTCCAGTACAGCTGATTGTATACAACTGCTTAAGTGGTTATAAAGGTTGTTGGTGTACACCTCTGCACAAGAGTCAGTGTTTTCTGTGTACAAGGAGCTTTGAAATGTCTTATGCCATCACTTAGTAGGAGGTAATTTGTCTTGGAAAACTTCTTGAGTGTTCTTGAGTTTGATGGGATATCTAGCCTTATAATTATTTCAAAACAGACTGATTTTTCGATTTTACCAAGGAGGACATCACAAGTGTGTGTGTGTGTGTGTGTGTGGGGGGGGGGGGGGGGGGGCAATGCTCACTCACCATAGTGAGTACTATGACGAGGATATCTGAACCCATGTGGACATGTTGTCTAACTGTTACAGAGCATTTGCACTGACAAAGTCCAAGAACCTCTAAGCCCACATATTTGTGGTCATGTATGTTCCCTAGTCGATGAAAGGATAATTAAAAATCGCCCATGAGTAAGGTGTTCGCCTGCACGGTAAGTGACTCCACAAAGTCCAGGTATGCAGTATGCTTTTCCTGGTTCATGGTGGGAGACATACAGCTAGTTATGATGTGGTAGGGGACTTTACCTATGGTTAGTTGGACATGGAGTAGCTAGAGAGAGTCATACTGCCTGACCAGTCTTGAGGTGTACTCATCCTTAATGAAGATGGATACACCTCCTCCTTTGGTTCTTTAATGCTCAGTTTGTGGTCTGAACGTGTGGAAGGTGTTGCAGCTTTTCACAGCCATGGTGCTTTCTGCGGCTTTGAATCGTGTCGCAGTGACTGCACATATGTCAACATCGTCCAGTGTGAGGAGTGCTTCCAGGGAGTGCAGTTTCTTGTTTAGACTCCTAGCATTGAGTAGCAGTGCCATGAGTTTATCTAAAGAAGATCTTGTTACATTGGGAGGTTTGCCATTTTGACACTGCCTAAAAAAGGCACAACAGAGTTTGCTACTGCCTTGGCCAGTATCCAAAAGCCTAAAGGAGACAGGTGCACATCTCTGGCAAACAATTGTGGCCTGTCAACCATGTCCTAACAGGCTAACTGATATCAGATCCTCTTGGACTGACACCAGAAGGTAAGCCAATTGTTGCAGTCCATAATTTTTTGCTTGTGTTGCGCCATCATCCTTAGTGATGGTAGAATGGTGCTTCAGACAAGGCTCATAACTGCCTGTGACACACAATCTGATAACTCAGTCAGGTCTTTCTTCATATAGTCCAGGAAGTTATGCCTCACATCATTTACATGGACAATGAAGGCGTCATACTGGTACTTGTGATTGAGTGACCTTGAGGGATCCTGGCACCTGACAGGCAGCTAGCCTTAACCTTCTCCTTATCCAGCCTGGGGTGGAGCACATCTGTGTGCCTCACTATAGTCAATTATGACCAGTGCATTTGGTTTTGTGGTGTTACGCCTTATGGGCCTGTTTGATGAAACACTGCTGTGTGTTTTATTATGTGTTGTGGTTGTTGCTTCCCTTGTTGCGTGTGTATGTGGTTTCTGAAGGCAGCATTTGGGAGACCTATAGGCTTTCGGTAAGGTAACTGTGAGCACTTCCACATATGTGGGTTTATGTGTTATGTCCTTATTTAGCGTGGGAAGTGATATGTGTGTTGACAACCTGCTTAGTATTCAATTTGTCCATATGTGAGAGTTTTGCCTCCAACTTCATAGTATAACTACATCTCGCAGCTCGGGTTCGCCCCCCCCCCCCCCCCTTTAGCAACTGCAACTTTGCCAGATAAAACCACAGCTATGGTCCGGTTTCTCTCTACAGTTATTGCAAGCCAAGAATAACACTTTTTAATAAGGATACCTACCAGACAGGTCTGCATTGGTGACTGGATACTTACAGTTCTTGTTATTAGTAGATGTGGTCCTTAACAGTTATGTTTAAAACATTGTGACTGGTTATTAACATTTCCTTTTACAGCACATTTGATATTTTTACTAGTTATTTTTTAAACATTGTTTTGGCCGGCGTGCACACCTGCAAGGGCTCCCCCCAGGCAACTATAGCTTTGCCTATTGCCACTGGGTAGCATAACTTAACAATATACTTACTGTATCTTATCCCAAATAGATCTGCCTCCACAACGAATACTTGTAAAGTAAGGCAAGTACCATTTACTTGGTGTATTTTGTCTCCCAGATAGATTTTCCTTCCTTTGTATTACTTGCACACCAAGGCCATAAAGTAGTGTTTCTGCAACTAACTGCTACCACTCCTAATTTCCTGCTTCTACCTCTTCCTTGCTTACACTTGCATTACAGCTCCAAGGCTTCCACTTCTTATGCTGATTGCTTTCTTTGCAGTCTTCTGTGAGGTGGCGGGCCACATCTCTACCTACTTTTTTTAGTTATACCTTCCCCCATTCTGTATCTCCCTCCTCTAACTCCCTCCTCCCCATGCACATTAACTAGTCTATATTAGTGTGTCTCCTTGAGCGGCGTCATTTTGTAAGTTATCTTTTAGCCTGCTTTAAGTGAGGAAGCTTCCCCAGACCCTTGTCAATGTGACTGCATAAGTATAAGTAAATTAAATCAATACAGCCAAACAGATACATTTGGTGTAAACAGAAACAAGTGAAAAGATATATTTGGTGTACAAAGAAAAGGAACAAGTGAGCTCAGGGTTATAATTAGAGACAGTGTTAGCCCCGCTGTGCTCAAGCTCCCTCTGCTCCTCTTCCTGCCCCCTATTCCCACCCGCCCACATTAGTGCTACATTTCAACTAAACTTAGCCACTCCCCTCATGCTAACCACCAATCACTGAATCTGCCCCACCCCTGTACCCATTTCCTACTCTTCCACTATTCCACATCCTGTAAAGCACAGTCTTCTATCTAACTACCTTACAACCACAAACAACACCTCTCATCATTCACCACACCCACCCCATCCCAAGCAGATCTCTCACTCATGACCAAACCATGCCCAAACTACCCAAACCCACATACATACACCTCTTACTATTGCTCCTAGGTGCATCCACCCTCCCACTGCTAACTTCTATCACCAATCATCAAAAACAACTTAATTTTATCCACACCAAGCAAAACTACTTCCACTAACATTACAACACACCCCTTTACTCCACTAGTCCCACATCACTACCAAACCTTCTTTATTCACAACTATGCTTACAGATTATAGCCATCACACTACCAGTCCCAAACAACTATAAAGAACTTTAAGACCCTAAACAAACTAATCAAACTCTATTTTTACCTCAGAACCCAACTCATTAGCTGCAGTGATAAACACCCAAACCCAGGCCCACAAAATCTAGGAGCCCCAACCCACAACCTGAATGATACACTAACTCCACAGAGACAAATCTATGCTCCTCATTTTAAATTTAAATGTCAGAAGTATAGTAAACAAAATCCATGACCTTCATGCACTACTCTCCTTTTATCAACCTGAGATAGTCATACTAACAGAGACTTGGCTTAAACCAGGCAACCACAGCAATGAAATCACTCCACCAGGTTACAATATAATTCGTAGTGACAGAATAGGTAAAAAAAAAAAGGGGGGGGGGTGTTGCTATAGTGTATAAATCTCAACTCATCCTTGAGAAAGTAGACATAACTCCAGATCTCGATAAAGTTGAACTCACTCTAACAAAACTAAAACTTAATGATAGTAAACACATCAACATCATAGGATGCTACATCCCTCCAATATCAATATCCCCATTACAGAAAAACTCCAAGAATGGATATCTAACTCCTTCCCACCAGGAAAGCATAGTATTAGGAGACCTTAATACTGACTGGGTGCCACTCTCCCATATTAACCTACATGGCCTAACCCAACTCATCACTTCCCCCACAAGAACAGACAAGAGAACCAAACACCAATCCACTCTAGATTGGATACTCGTATCCCACCCATCACTGATATCCCTAGCAGGGTGTCTACCAGACACCCTGAGTGACCACCAAGCCACATTCGTACTCAGATCAAAATCACAACTGACCCAAATATCTACGTGCCTAATTAGAAACAAAAAACACTTTAACCGCTCCAACTTTAACAACCTAAAAATGTGCAACTGGATCCCCCTAGAAAATCTACCTCTTGATAAAGCTGTACTATATTTCAGTACTACCTTCCTAAACACCCTTAACCATCACACCCCCTCCAGAACAACAAGAATTAAAACTAAATATGCCCCCTGGTTAACAACAGACACAAAATCCCTCCTCAAAAAAAGAAACAAGGCTTAGACCAACTACCTCAACAGTAAATCCCAATTGAACAAACAAACAAACACTCACCAAAACAGACAAAACATCTTTCTACCAAAAGGTACAGGATAAGCACAAGAACAACCACAAAAATTTGGGGCAGCAATTAACTCTGTTCTACAACCAGGTAAAACGACTACCCTAACCCCAAAAATAGATAACAACCAATAAGACATCCCCACTCAATTTAATAAATACTTTACAGAAACCATCCAGACCCTTGCAAGCAACCAACCCTATGACAACATCCCCACCACTGCAAATCCACCCCCTACCTCCAACTAACAATTGCCCCAAGTTCAGCTTCCACCCAGAACCAACCAAATCCACTGAAAAACTACTCCACAATATCAAACCAATGTCTCTAGCCGCAGAAAAATTACCCGCTGAATACCTCCACCTGGCTGCAGAAGCCATATCATATCCTATCTCCATCCTAATTAACAGATCCATCTCCAAGTGTATAGTACCCAAGCTATGGTAAATATCACATATCATCCCTCTACATAAAGAGGGAACCTCCCTGGAACTCAATAACTACAGCCCTATAGCCATACTACCCCCTTTATCTACAATTTCAGAGAGGGTAATACACAGGCAACTAATGAAATATCTCCTAGAAAATAATCTAATAGCAACACAACAACATGGCTTTAGACCCTTCTATAGCACCTCCACTGCACTAACAGAATTCACCAACATTGTCAATACTCACTGAAACAACATACTCCTTGTACTGGCCACCTTCCCTGACTTGTCCACAGCATTTGATATGGTTAACCACAATAAACTCCTTCTTTCACTAGCAACTCTAAACCTTACCACCCTTGCCATCTCCTGGTTCAAAAACTGCCTAGAGGGAAGAAAACAAGCTGTTATTTGACAAAACCAACTCTCCCTCTCCCTACCTGTGTCCCTAGGAGTACCCCAAGGCTCCATCCTGGGGCCACTTCTTTTTACCCTCTTCACCAATCAGCTCCAAAACAGTATTCCTAAAGCCTCAATAGTGCAATATGCAGATGATGCCACCATAATATGCGCAGCCAAATCAATTGACATCCTTCACTCCCTAACACAAGAATGTTTTTCCCTAGCAGAAACTTGGATTACAAACCAAAGACTCATTCTGAACCAAAATAAAACAAAGCTAGTACTCTTTAGCTCCCACAGAGCCACACCTCCCAGATTCTTTCATCTCCTCATTTAACAAGACCACAATCAGCCCCACAAATCTTACCAAACTCTTAGGGGTTGAAATAGATAATCACCTTAGATATGACCTACATATTTCTATAACCATATAAAAAGTACATAAAAAACTTGGCCTACTGTATTGCAATAAAAAATTCCTCAATGACCACTCCAAAACTACAATAGCGAGGACTCGTCTACTATCCACCCTAGTTTATGCCTCCCCCGTGCTTACAAATCTCCGCAAATCCAACCCAAACAAACTTGATAGTTGTTATAATAAGATAGCCAAATCCGCTACAACCTCTCCCATCAGAACACATCACTGTAAATGCCTAAAAAAAATCAATTGGCTAGAACTACCACTACTACTTCAACTCAATCAACTATCACTAGCCCACAAAATAATACATAACTATGAAAACACCCTAGCCCTACAAAATCTTTTGCAACCCTATACAACCGCCAGGCCCTTGAGGTCTAGCATACAAAACCTCCTCAAAGTAACCAAATATAACAATGAAGCTGGTAAGTCTGTCTACAGCCACTTATAGCAAAAACCTGGAACTCTGTTCCTGCCCACATAACTGACAACAAATCCCCATCACAGTTCAAGAAACTTGTTAAAACTCACTTTTTGAATAATCAATTGTGCTCCTGTATCCCCCCTGGCTAATGTCTCATTATAACACTTCAGCTAACTTAAGTAACTCTGCTAAGCCAACCAATCATAGTACTGTACCCACTTAGGACTGTTAATCTACTGCTCACCCCATCTCTTCAGGAGTTAGGGAAAACTACCCCAGCAATGTTGAGCTCTCCATAAGCAACTAAAACCAGGAGAAGGCATACTGTAAATCAATTTGTTATCCTTCTCAACTAAAACCAGGCGAAGACATATAGTGAATCAATTTGTTATCCTTCTCAACTATAGCGAGCATCATCTGCTCTCTCGGAGCCTTATTCTACGTTTCTCTGCTTTTACTCCGATAGTAAATCTATCACAGGAATCCTAAACTTAGGAATATCTTCTAAAATTTAATATTATATTGTAGAGACCGAATGTATCCTATCTGTTAGTTAATATGTATGCCAAAGCCTCTTCTATGGAAATTGTATGTTAAAAGTCTATCCTTAAAGCTATGTTTTGTAAAAAATTGTTCTCTTGGAGCTTTTCTCCCCGGGCCCCACTCAAAATGAACTTGTAATCCAGTTGAACTCTCCCGGTCAACAAATGTAAAATAAAAATAAATAAATAAATAAAATCTCTCACAAAGTATTAGTTGGCTTCAGGTGTAAGTAGTTGCCAGTATACATGAAACAACTGCTACTTTGCCTCAGAATGCCTATGTCCATCAGACTGGCAAGAGAGACAGAGATGATGGGAGACTGCCCGTCCATGACAGCAGGTTCTTACTGTATGTTTTATTAGTGAAAGGAATGGGTTAATTTGATTGGACTGCACTTGTAACCCAGAGATTACAAATGGGAGCTATATTATGTGTTGTCAAGTTTGTTCAATAAAGCAAAACTGCTCAGCACACAAATGAGTTGCTACTACAGTAGCAGAAAGTTGGGAATGGTTGCACTGACAGTTGTTTAAGAAAAAAATAATTTTCAAGGCTTTTGCATCTATACAGGGCAATGCCGACCTGCTGCGTGGAGAGCAGCAGTAGAAAAACATGAGGTTTAAATATAAGCAGGAATAAAAAGTATAAAGCTATCTACAAATTGGTGAAGTAAACAATGAGCCTTCCTCCAGCAATCCCCAACTTGGATAGAGTTTACATTAGCACACTTCTGCTGCAAAAGAGAAGAAAAAAACCCTCAATGTACAATGGCTGGTTTTATAGCCCAAATATAAGCAAACACACAATCTAGAGAACACACATAGAACCGGAGCCAGAGATTCCACCACCAAAAGTTTTATTATGGTATATATAAAACCTTTGGTGGTGGAACCTCTGGCTTCGGTTCCATGTGTGTTCTCAAGTTCATTTCTGTTTTTTTTGTGGTTCAAACACACAATCTAGATATATCAGTCCTGAATCCAGTAGCAACAATGTAACCTGGGTGTTAAAACAACAGTAGAGATTTAGAAGTACAGAAATGCAGCAAAAAGTCAGCAATTTCTCAGTAAATACATAGACCACAATGAACAAAGTGCAACTAGAGCTTAAAAATACTTATTTCTGTACATTCAGCAGTGGAAAGAAGAAATTTCTTGGTCAGTCTAGTGTAGTCACCAAGTGAAGAGCAGCTTTGATTAAATGAACAAGAGCCAATACAAACGCTTAAATATAACAAGGAATAAGTATAAAGCTACCTACCAATCGGAAAAGCACATGATGAGCCTTCCGCAAGCATTCCCCAACTCGGATGAGTTTAGATCAGCACACTTCTGCCACAAGAATGCAGAAAAACCCTCAGTAAGATGGCTGATTTTAGAGCCCAAGTATAAGCAAACACACAATCTAGATACAGCAGTCCTGAATCTAGCAGGTACAATGTAACCTGGATCTTAAAGTAACAAATGTTTCATAGTTTCATAGTATAGTACTAGGCTATCTGCCCTGGGGCATTTGTAAGCCTAGCCATAGTGATGTGGCTTTTGCCAACCCATGAAATGGTACAAAAATGTACAGAATAAATCTAGAATACCGTGCCTCTGTCTAGTAGTGACACAATGAAGGTCCCCTTATATAATAGAATTAGTTTACTGTGCCCCTATCTAGCAGTGACACAGATGTGACCCCTGGGGTAAACTTACGATCTCCCATCCACTCATCAAGATTTCTCTTGAAGAGAGTCAGTGAGGGCTCTGCCTAATCTGAACTGGGATCTTGTTCCAAAGCATGGGAAGCCTCTGGGTTATGAATCTATCCCTCCAGCATGTCCTATTCATACTTGTGCCAAGGTTTAAGTCTTTAGCTCTCGTGGTTCTGATGGATTTGGATTTTTTGAGGTGGAGCATGTCCATCAGATCCTGATTGGACATGGCCTTGTACGTCAGGTAGAGATCACCTATGAGCAGGCGGTATGCTACTGAATAGAGCTGAAGTTTCTTTAGTCTGGCAGAATAAGACATATGTTGGCGACCCTTGATCCTTTTGGTGAGGTACTTTTGTGGTCTCCCCAGCTGTTGCAAATGCCGGGTGAGGTACATACCAAATGGGGCATTGTACTCAATCATGGGTCTGATGAGGGAGGAATATAGGGGTACAATGACATCCTTGGATCTGGATGTGAATCCCTTCATGATGAGGTGTGCAAGGTAGAATGTTTTTCTAACCACTTTGGCAACGTGGGTGTCAAATGAGAGGTCGCTGTCTACTTGGGTCCCTAGGTCTCTGATTACTTTTTCCGTACTCAGTGGGTTGCTGTCTATGTGATAATTTGTGGGTACTTTGTTTTTCCAAAGGGATGACTATACATTTTTTGGCATTTAGTTTAAGGCCGTGACTACGGCACCAGTTGTCCGTTTCAGTGAGGTCTTTTTGTAGGATGTGTGTGGCTGCTGGTGTATCGACTATGGCGCCTAGTTTGCAGTCATCTGCGAACTTTGTCAGCCACAGCCCTCCCATGTTTGCTTTAACACCTGAGAAATAAATGCCGAACAAGAGGGGTCCCAGGACAGATCCCTGTGGGACGCCACTTGTGACTGGCTTTGAGTCTGACATTGCTCCAGCGATTTTAACTTTATGGGTTCTGTCCTTTAGCCAGTTTGCAACCCATCTAGTGACATAAGGGTTTACTTTTAAGCTGTTTAGCTTATCTATAATGCCTGAGTGGGGTATTGTGTCGAAGGCCTTAGCCAAGTCCGGGTATGCTGTATGGACTGCTTTGCCCTCATCAATGGCTCTAGTGACTGTTTCGAAAAAGTCAACCAGGTTCAAAAGGCAGGATCTGCCCTTTACAAAGCCGAACTGGGTGGGGTCAAGTGTCTGTAGGTCCCCTATGTCTCTGTTTATGAGTTCCATAATGATTCTTTCCATAGCTTTGCAGACCAGGCTAGTTAAGCTTATGGGGCACCCCCCTTGTGGAGTGGGACCACTGTTGCTGTACGCCAGTGTTCAGGTACATATCCCGAAGTAAGGCTAAGGTTAAATAGCATTTTATGTGTGGGTTTAGCTCCTCTTGGAGTTCACGTAACACGCACCCCGGGATACCGTCAGGTCCCATTGATGCTGTGTTTTTTGCTTTGTTTAGGGCGGTTCTCACTTGGACATCTGAGATGACAGGGAGATTACATTCAGCTGGGATAAGTATTTCTTCTTTTGGGAGTGAAGGAGGGGAGAAATTTGCACTGAACCTGTCAGCCAGAATGTTAGCAATATCTGTGGGTTCAGTGTATTTTTGTTGTTGTGAACCAACTCTGAGCATATCTGAGGGTTTCCGCCCAGGTTTCTAACATAGCTGAAGAAGTTGTTGTGGTTATCTTTAGTGTCCTTAGCGATTTTTCTCTCAAAGTTTGCCTTGGATGTTTTTATGAGAGAATGTAGTTTTCTGCTAATGTTGATCAGAGATGTCTTCCCTTCATGGGATTTCGCTCTGACGTGCAGTAGCTTCCTTCTTTTGTTATACAATTTGTTTATGGCTGAGGTCCACCAGACAGGATGCTTACATTTGGTGGAGAGGGACTTGGATTTGTTTGGGATTGCATGATCCATGCATTCTTGGAGATGTCCATAGAAAGCATTTGTGAAGGATTCGGCATTGTGGGATGTGGTATCCACTGGCACAGTGGGCTTAAAGGATACCATCTCAGTCTTAAGAAGAGTGAAGTCTGCTTTTGAGAAGTTTTTCACTGTGGTCTTTTGTGCTGGGGTGGAGGTGGGATATGTATATCCAGGGTGATTAGTTTGTGGTCAGATCTCACTAGTGAGGGGTATACTTCCGGTGTGGAGCATTTTGTCCCCATGTTTGTGATAATCAGGTCTAATATATTATCTCCCCTAGTGGGAGAGGTGACTAGTCGTTCCAGTGCATTTGAATTTATGAATTCCAGGAACCTTTGGGCTAGGGTATTAGGGCTAGAATAATGTACCCAATCTATGTTTGGGTAGTTGAAGTCTCCCAGTATGATGGTATTTTGTGATACATTCATATCCTCCAATGTCTTCAGGAAGGTTGAGTGGGGTTCTTGAGATTGGGAGGGTGGTCTGTAACATGCTACCAGTTGTATAGCAGTTTTGCCTATGGTTAGTTGCACCTGTATGGTCTCTGATGCTTCATGTGTTGCTACTAACCTGGAGGTGTGGATGTCCTTTATGAATATGGACACTCCCCCTCCCTTTGTGGTTCGGCCCGGGTTTTGGGGCCGAAAAGCATGATACGAGGTATAGCCTGGTAGCGCTGGGGTGTTCTCAGGAGCCTTGAACCAGGTTTCAGTTACTGCAGACGTCAATGTTCTCCATGCTGAGGAGTGCATCAAGTGCCTGCATCTTGAGATTTAAACTTCTGGGGATGAGCAGCATTACCCTTAGTTTTTTTCCATTTTTGTTTTCTAAGGAGGTGGGTTTGTCTTTTGAGCCTTGCCTAAAAAAGGCACTATGGGGGTGGCAAGAGCCTTAGCCAATATCCGGTAGCCCAGTGGTGACAGGTGTAAGCCATCCCTTGCGAAGCAGCGTGGCTTGTCCAACATATCATCCCAGGCAGACAGACATTGGATCCCCTTAGAATGACACCAGTACTTGAGCCAATTGTTAAAGCTGATCATCTTGTCTTTGTATTGTATCATTCTTGGTGAGGGCAAGATGCTGGTCAGGGTCAGGGTCATACCAGCCTGGGCTACATAATTGGAGAGCTCCTCTATGTCTCTTTTCATGTAGTCCAGGGAGGTACGTCTCAGGTCATTCACACCAGCATGGACAATGACGGAGTCATATTTGTACTTGCTTTGGAGTGACCTGAGTGCGTGTGTTATGTGGCGGATCCTAGCTCCCGATAGACAGCTCACAGTCACCTTCTCCTTGTTCAGCCTGGTCAGTGGGACATCAGTGTGTCTGACTATGGAGTCACCTATTACTAGTGTATCAGGCAAGGTGTTTGGCCTTAAGGGCTGCGATTGGTCGACACACTGATTTATTGAAGTATGTGTTGCATGTGTTTTGTTTTGAGGTGGTGGATTTTGGATGTCTGCTTTGGGAGCCTCTGTTGTTTTGGTAAGTTTTTATTAGAGCCTCCGAGTATGTCTTTGTGTTTTTATGTGTTTGGTTTGCAGTTGTGGTAGGTCTATGTGGGACTGGGATTGTTGTGTGTGTGATTGCCATCTCCTCCTGTCTGGTCATGCCAGCCCTGAGTTGAGAGAGTTCAGCCTCCAGTTTGGCTATGTAGTTGCATCTCTCACATGTATTTGTGTTTGTTGGGAGGAGGAGAGGGTTGTCTGTGTAAATGAGACAATTGTAGCATTGTCTCAAGATACCCAGATTGACCAGCTGAACTGGAGCGACCAGTAATCTACCACTCGACATGCTAGAACAGTATAAGGGAGTGGTATACCTTTAAGGGAAGTGGATATTCACAGGGGTGGTAAGTAGATGTAGTGCTTTACTTAGTACGAGAGTGCTTACTTAGTAGAGAAGTATTGAGAACAAGTGCTAGGCTTATAATACAGTGAGTAGTCTGGTTATACTAAGAGTAGAGCTTCCTTAAGGGAAAATTTGAAGAGCAGACTTGGCGGAGCCAGAAAAAGTTTAACCTTGTTTAACCGCTATGCGCACGACCGTGCAAAGCCGTGCAAACGCGGATTTTAAACAGTGAACTACAAAAGACCTAGAAATCAAAACAACCAATTACTACAGCTTCTTGTGCTGAGGTCACTTCCCCCAAGGACAGGTAGGCTGCTCAAGGCTCCCCACTCCCACTGGTGAGCAAAGAAACTTCCTTCTATCCAAGTAAAGTAATGGACAACACAGGAACTACACCACAGCCCAGAATACAGCAATGCCTGTAAACTGGTCTAAACTAGTCGAGGAAGGCGGGAAAACAAGGATTATTTTTTGGTTTTTTTTGGTAGAAACACACAGAAAATGCAGAAACAGTGATAAATTAGTTACACCGGCTAGCACACTTTAGTGGGCAGCCTCCACAGTTAAATTAAACAAACCAACAAGCAAACTTTTGATCAAATTCGACTAAAATGTAACTTTAAGTGCAGATTTTAAAATAATGCAGCAATCAGTTAAAAAACAGTTCAGGCTAGTTCAAGGTAAGCTACAGAAGCTATTCCAAGTGAAAAAAAAAAGCAAAGATACTTAAATCCAGAAGGTAGTCGCTTTTCTGAGTTCCCTGCTGCTAGGACCACTCTGTAAACCCACGTGGAGCTTGTCTGAGCAGTATAGCCAGAAAAAAAAAGCCCAGAGGCGGATTTTAAACAGTGAACTACAAAATAGCTAGAAATGGTCCAAAACAACCAATTACTACAGCTTCTTGTGCTGAGGTCACTTCCCCCAAGGACAGGTAGGCTGCTCAAGGCTCCCCACTCCCACTGGTGAGCAAAGAAACTTCCTTCTATCCAAGTAAGGTAATGGACAACACAGGAACTACACCACAGCCCAGAATACAGCAATGCCTGTAAACTGGTCTAAACTAGTCGAGGAAGGTGGGAAAACAATGATTTTTTTTTTGTTTTTTTGGTAGAAACACACAGAAAATGCAGAAACAGTGATAAATTAGTTACACAGGCTAGCACACTTTAGTGGGCAGCCTCCACAGTTAAATTAAACAAACAAACAAGCAAACTTTCGATCAAATTCGACTAAAATGTAACTTAAGTGCAGATTTTAAAATAATGCAGCAATCAGTTAAAAAACAGTTCAGGCTAGTTCAAGGTAAGCTACAGAAGCTATTCCAAGTGAAAAAAAGCAAAGATACTTAAATCCAGAAGGTAGTCGCTTTTCTGAGTTCCCTGCTGCTAGGACCACTCTGTAAACCCACATGGAGCTTGTCTGAGCATTTTGAAATTTTCAAGATATTGTGGTGTTTACATTTTTCCCATTCTTTCTATGCTTTTTCTCTATACTGCATTAGCATTTCTACTCCTTTGGGATAGCAAAATTGCATGATTTGTTTTTAGTCTCTTCCTTCTTAGAGGTGCAAGGCTATATAAGATATTAAAGAAAATTGTACTGAACTCATTTACAGCATCATTTAAGGGAAGGATTTTTAGGAAGTTCTAGTTAGTAAATGATATGACAGTAATGAACACTTCTGAATTAAACTTGGAAAGGTTGCAGGTTCTTCAAGTTGATGTTTGAGATGTCTGGGGGGTTCAAATGGAGAGATGATAGGTGATGTGTCAGATGTCTGAAGGGTCCGAATGGAGAGATGACAAATTATGGTCTGTCATTTTGTTTTAATTTCTCCAAATCTTTTGGGATTCTAATACCATAATAGGAATGGACCCCATTCCTAAGACAAAGCACAATTAAAGTTAATGAAATTTGCAGTGTTTCAATCTTTGATGTCAGCCAAAAGTGTTCTTTGCAGCACCCACAATCTACCCAGTAATGACGACTCCTACAATTCGTACGGGGTTACATGTATTGGTAACATATGTAAATATGATTGTAGATTCTTTTTTATAAGACCCACTGCTCCTACTACTATTGGAACTGTCTGGATATCTTTCTTCCACATTGTTCTCATTTCTGCCTGCAGATTCTGATATTTTATGACTTTGTTTCTCTCTGTACGCAAGACACTGTAGTCACTGGGTGTGGTGATTTCAATGATCAATGCTATTTTTGTCTTCTTTTCATGGACCACTATATCCAGTTTTCCAGCATCTATCTTTTGAACTGTTGGTAACTGGTGGTCCCATGTGATGTAAACTTTAGCATTTTCTATGATGCATTGTGGCTTATGTTTCCAGTGTTTTTCAGTCACTTCAGTACCATAGTGTTTCCACAATCCCTACTGCAATAGTCTTGCTACATTATTATGCCTTTCAGTATACAGTCCTTCTGCCATTAGTATGTCACAACCAGCAATGAGGTGTGTGACTGTTTCCAATTCGGTTTTACACAATCTACATTCGTCTATTTTTCCCACATGTTCAATGGACTTTGTGTAAACCAGCATGTACGTAGCCCACTATCTTGGGGCGCTAATATTAACCTTTCATCTCCTGGTTTGAAGTTGTCTCTCCTTAACCATTCTATACTTGCAACTATATGTTTGCATTTACCACATTTCTTCCCTTCTCATCTGGTCCTTCACCTTATATTCTTTCTTTTGTTTTTAGCACATTCAGTTGCTTACTGATTTTTATTAACTTCTGGTTTGATTTCCACTCTTGCTTGATGCCGATATGCTTCTGCTAGATTAAGCAGTGAAGTCATCTAAGATTTATTCTTTTCATGTTTCAAAACTTCCACTGTGTTTGGGTCTTGTGAGGTCAACAGATATGTGTGGAGTCCCACGACTGCAGATCTATACATGTAATCAATTTCAAGGAGGTCCACCCCTCCTTTGGAACGGGGAATATATAATCCTGGTATGCAATGATTTTTATATACAGTGTGGTGAAAATGAACATCATTCTTGTTTCCTATCTAATTTATCCAATACGTTTCAGGGCCAGTAAATCACTCCAAAACTATATGTTAGGGCAGGAAGAGCAAACTGGTTTATAGCTTGGATTTTATTCCTAGATGCCAACACTGTTTTCAGGATTAATTTAAATCTTCTAAAGTATTCCTTACTAAGTTTTATTCACCTTTGTTCATGTTTTACTGCTGATCCTTTATCAATTCCAAAATATTTATACACTTCCTCAAGTTCTTTTTTATCACATTCTTGTCCCAAACTGATGTTTTCTTGGTGCTGCAGTTTTCCTGCTTTAAAGGTTGCTTTTGCACATTTATCAAAACCAAATCACATTCTTACATCACCGGAAAAAGTTTTGACAGCTTGCAGTTGTGCTTTCAGTTCCTCATCTGATGAGCTATACAGTTTTAAATCATCGACAAAGAGAAGATGAGAAGCTTTATACTTTGTTGTTTTCTAGGAGCCAAACTGCAGCCATGGCCTAAGCTATTAAGTAAACAGCTTAATGGGTTAAGGGCAAGGCAGAACAGGAATGGTGACAGAGAGTCACCCTGGAATATCCGCCTTGGAATTTTTATCACTGGGATTATAATTTGTCCTTTAACATGGTTTAATTGCCAACTGGTCTGCCATTGTTTCATGGTCACTGTAACATAGTCAATCAGTGTAGAATGTATCTTATACATTTTTAAGCACACTTTTATCCATGAATGTGGGATACTATCAAATTTTTTTTGTAGTCAATCCATGCCATATTTAGATTCTCTCCCTTTTTACAGTTCGCCACTATGACTTTATTTAACAACAAATGATCCTTTGTTCCATATGACTTTCTTTTATTGCCCTTTTGTTCTACTGCCATAATTGAGTTTTCTTCTAAATGGCTATAAACACTGTCAGCATCAATTCCCATATATAGTTTATATGTCGTTAGAAGGCAAGTTATTGGTCTATAATTTTTAGGGTAGCTTGCAGCTTCACTGTTAAGTACAAGCATTGCTTTTCCTGTTGTTAGCGAGGTTGGTGCCTGTTCGGGGATGCGCATACAAATAGTTCCTACTCATGGCTAAATCTGCATGCAAAGATGTTAATACTTTTAATCAAAAGTTAGGTACTGCATCTGGGCCTGGGGTTTTCTAATTAGAGACTTTTCTTAACTTTATTTCAATCTCTCTGGCTGTACTTCATCCTATTTCATATCCTGTACCTTTAAGCTTCTCATGCTGTCTAACTTCTATCCGTTTAGCATCTTTGTTATGTTCCACATAATCTTTATAGACACTTCCCCAATACATATCTATTTCTTCTTTTTTTGGCGGTCTTTCAATTTCTTTTACCTTGTTTCCCAATTCTCTTTAAAACTTTTTTGGGTCATCAATAAAGTGCTTATTTTGTACTTTTCCTTTATATTTATCTGTGTATCTTCTACGTTTTTCCACCTCTGCTGAGATTTTTAGTTAATTTGTGATAGTGCATGATAGATCCTGGTCTGTTCTAATACTGCGCATTGCTTTTATCACATTTATCTTTCTTAGTATTTTTGTTCATCTGTTCCCTCTTCTATAGTCTTCTAACAGTGATACTTTGTCTTAATTGCTTTATAGTTTTCTGTATTCAATACTTCCATGACTGTATTCGATTTCTCCCCTTTCCCTCACTGCCCTGTGTTCTTCTGGTAGAACTTCATCAGTTATTAATTTAGCTGCAGAATAATATATCCTGTTTACTTCTGTTATATCGCATGGATCTCTATGGAAAGTCCTAACTACTGTGTTTGTGTTATCAAACTTATGACTTTCTTGGGTTTTATTGACCTTCAGCAGTCTATTTCTTTCATTGATTTTAATATGTCTACCTATGACCACTAAATCAAGCAACTCTTCTCTTTGCTCATTTTCTTCTAAACTGAAGGCACATTTTTTGTTTTCCGTTTCCTGCAGGAATTCTATAGAAAAATCTATAGCATCTTCCTGTGACACATTCTCTTCAGTTTCATCCTGTGACATCCATTGCTCTGTCATATGGGAACTCACTGGCCTATCATTCAACACTGACTATCAGATTTTACAATTTCCTGTTCCTACACTTGCTCTCCAGCTTCAAGTGAACATTTATACTGGTTTCCTGTGGAAGGCTCCAAAATATCTTCATATGGCACCTGGCCAATTGCTTCCCATTCCACTGGTTGCCCCTTAAATTGGATATCCATTGTTTTATCCTGTTGTGGTACTTTCTGAATTAGAATTTCTACACTGAATCCTTCACTTTGCAGGTACTCCATAACCTCAGTTTCTATTTCTTTAACTTCTTCATTACTAATTTCCTTTTCTACTTTTCCTCTGTCTTCTTATTTTTTGTATTGTAAAGTTTTCCATGTTTGATTTCCTTTCCCTGTATTACTCTTCAAATATTTTTGTTGCTGCTCTTTTTGTATTGATTAGTTTTGCTTTCTCCTTTGCATAAATATTACACAATATTAAATAGCCTTTTCTTTCCCAAGTCCATATTTCTTCTTCAGATGTTTCCTGATCTTCCTGCTTCTCCTTACTTTGGGGACTCGCTTTATCATGCTGTGATGTAACCAGTGTTAGACCTTCTAAACCAAATCCTTCACTTCGCAGGCACTCCATAACTCAACTTCTATTTTTTTTAACTTCTACTTTACTTACCTTCTTTTCTACATTCCCTCCTCCTGATATTTTTTTGTGAAATTTTCCATATCTGGATGCCTTTACCTGTATTTATCTTCGAATATCTTTGAGGCTGCCTTCTTTATATTGATTAATTTGGCTTTCTCCTTTGTATAAATATTGCACCATATCAGATCTCTCTCTTTCCCATGTCCATATTTCTTTTTTATACTTTTCAAAAATCTCTAGGTTTTGTTGTTTATATTTTTGTACTTTCTCAGATGCTTCTTTTTCCAAACAGATCAAAGTTTCTTGATCTATATACTATTTTTCACAAATTTGCTGTATTAACGAATACAAATTTTTAGTTGAAGCTTCTGACAGTTTTTCTTGTGGAAGTATTTTTTCTTTCCTCTAATTTCTCTCTTAATCATTTTATGGTCTTGCCCTTTTTAATTTCTCCAAGTCTTTTGGGTTTCTAACACCATGATGGGAATGGACCCCATTCCTAAGTCAAAGTACGATTAAAGTTCATAAAATTAGTATTGTTTCACTCTTTCATGTCAGCCAAAAGTGCTCTTCACAGCACCCGCAATGTGCACAGTAATGACTCCTTTTGCAGTCTGTACGGAGTTACATGTATTGGTAGTGTATCTAAATACGATTTTAGACTCTTTTTATAAGACCCTGTTGCTCCTACTACTATTGGAACTTATTGGGTATCTTTCTTCCACATTGCTCTCTTTTCTGCTTGCAAATCCTGATATTTTATAACTTTACGTCTCTCTGTGCGCAGGACACTGCTGTCAATGGGTGTGACGATTTCAATGATGAATGCTACTCTTGTCTTCTTTTCCTGGACCACTATATCCAGTTTCTAGCATCTATCTTTTCAATTGTTGGTAATGGATGATCTCACGTGATGTAGAATTCATCATTTTCTATTATGCTTTGTGGTTTATGTTTCCGGTGCTTTTCAGCCACTTCAAAACCATAATGTTTGCACAATCCCCAGTGCAACAGTCTCGCCACATTATCGTGCCTTTCAGTATACAGTCCTTCTCCTATTAGTATGTCACAACCAGCAACGAGGTGTGCAACTGTTTCCAGTTCGGTTTTACAAAACCTACATTTGTCTGTTTCTTTCACATGTTCAATGGACTTTGTAAACCAGCATGTACGCAGCCCACTATCTTCAGCCGCCAATATTAACTTTTCATCTCTTGGTGTGAATTCACTTCTTAACCATTCCTGCATTCGTTCCTGAGCAACATGAGGTTCTTCCAGAAGTTTTCTATACTTGCAACTATATTTATGCATTTTCCAAATTTCTTGCCTTTTCATCTGATACTTCACCTTAAATTCTTTCTTTTGTTTTTTGGCACATTCAGATGCTGCCTGATTTCTATCCACTTCCGGTCCGATTTCCATTCCTGCTTGACGGCGATATGCTTCTGCTAGATTAAGCAGGGAAGTCATCTTAGATTTATTCTCTTCATCTTTCAAAACTTTCACTATGTTTGGGTCTCATGAGGTCAGCAGATGGGTGTGGAGTTCCACAATTGCAGATCTGTACATGTAATCAATTTCAAGGAGGCCAATCCCTCCTTTGAAATGGGGAATATATAATCTTGATATGCAGTGATTTTTAGAGATCATTTGATGAGCATGAAGCATCTTTCTTATTTTAATATCTAATCTATCCAACACATTTTGGGGCCAGTCAGACACTCCAAAACTGTAAGTTAGGACAAGAACAGCAAATTGGTTTATTGCTTAGATTTTGTTTCTAGATGTCAATGCTGTTTTCAGGATTAATGTAAGTCATCTAAAATAATCTTTACTAAGTTTAACTCGCATTTGTTTGTGCTTTATTGGTGATCCTTAATCAATTCCCATGTATTTATACACACCCTCTTGCTCAAGTTCTTTTATATCACATTCTTGTCCCAAACTGTTTTCCAGGTGCTGCAGTTTTCCTCTTTAAAGGTTGCTTTTGCACACTTATCAAGGCCAAATGACATTCTAATATAATCTGAAGAAGTTTTGACAAAGTACAGTTTTGTACCTACCATAAATGTAGATGTCCGAACTGGATAGCATCTGCAGTCATAACAAATGGGTTGTCCTGTCGTCAGGCAGCCCTTCGGTCGGCCGGATTCCAAAGTCTGGGTCTGGCTTCGGCTGATGTCGCACTTCACCCGACGTCATCTCTGCTGGTCCTCGGGTATAAAGGCATCAGCCGACGCCATTTTCCTCAGTGTTTCTTGCCCCAGATGCCAGTTGCCCTCTTGGAAGGCTAAATTTTGGATAAATGCCAATGTTTCCAAAAAAGTAGAAGGTAAACACAAAAAATAAGCATGTATGTACATATATACAAACAAATACACCATAAGAGACTCCCCCCCCAGCTAGCTATTAGGAGGGTAAATACCCCAGGAGTACCACAGAGGGGAAGGAGGGTGGGTAATCCTGACTGCAGATGCTATCCAGTTCGGACATCTACATTTATGGTAGGTACAAAACTGTACTATGTCCTTCATGGATGCATCTGCAGTCATAACAAATGGGTAGAATACCATAGCCAAACTAGGGGTGGAGGAAGGAAATTTATGGTGTAGTTAGGATCCCTTGCAGTACAGCAGTGGCAAACCCTGCTCGGGATCTAGTGTATAGAGGTAAATTATAATGCTTGGCAAATGTATGCACGGAGGTCCAAGTAGCCGCCTCAATAATGTCTTTGGTTGCCACTCCTCGTAAGAAAGCTGTGGTAGTGGCTGTAGCCCTTGTAGAATGAGGTCTTATGTTCTGTGGAATTGGTTTTCCATGGTAGGAGTAACAGAATCTTATGCAATTTCCTATCCATTTGGAGATTGTCTGTTTGGAAATTGCTTTTCCTTCCCTTCCTGTTGCATAGGCTACTAAAAGCTGGTCAGTTTTTCTGTTACTTTTGGTTCTGTCCAGGTAGTAGCGTAACTGTCTATGTACATCCAAGGTATGCAGCAGTCTTTCCCCCCTGTTCTGTGGATTGGGAAAGAAGGTAGGTAGGTGGACTGCTTGGTTTAAAGACACTCTGGATACCACCTTAGGCATAAATGTAGGATTAGTTCTCATGGACACCCTATCTTGATGGAAGATTAGGAAGGGTTGCACTGCCATTAAGGCCTGTAGTTCCGAAACCCTCCTTGCTGAGGTAATTGCCAGTAGGAAGGCAGTTTTCCATGACAGGTGTTGCAGATCTGCTGTTGCTGCTGGTTCAAACGGAGGGAGTGTCAACTTTTCTAGCACAAAGTTCAAGTCCCATGCTGGTAATGGTGGTTTCCTAGGAGGTTTTACATTCTTGATCCCTCTGAGGAACTGCCTGAGTAGAGGATGAAAAGACAGGTGGATCAAGCTGTATTCTGCTGAAATAGCTGATGCATGTATCTTGATGGAGGAATAGGACAGGCCTGTATGTAGAAGCTCTGCCAAGTACTCCAGAATGTTAGCAATATCTATGTTCGACACATCTTTTCCTCTTTCAGAACTCCAAATGACAAACCTTTTCCATTTTCCTGCATAGTTCCTTCTTGTTGAAGGTCTGCGGGCTTCAAGGATAATGTCTTTAACCCTTTGGGAAAGGTCTGGGTTAGTTGCTGCTATGTGATGTTCCAGGCAGTCAGTTGCAAGGTTTTAGGTTTGGATGCATGATGTTGTAGTTGTTCTGAGTTAACATCAAAGGCATCAGGGTATTGACCACATTCTCTCGAGACATGCTCCTCAGCAATGGGTACCAGTGTTGTCTTGGCCATTCGAGCTATCAGGATTATCCTTGGACGTTCCTCTTTGATTTTCAGTAGTACCTTGTGCATCAAGAGAAGAGGTGGAAATGCATATGCTGTCAGGCCTTTCCAGCTGAAGGATAGAGAGTCCACCTTCCATGCAAGTGGGTGGAATGTCCTTGTGCAGAATTTTTTGAGCTGGTGATTGAGTGGGGATGCGAATAGATCTATTTGTGGCATTCCCCATTTCTTTGTGATGGCCTTGAAGATGTCCGGGTGTAGCCTCCATTCGTGAGCATCCGAGGTGGTTCTGCTTAACATGTCTGCTAGGGTGTTCTCTTTTCCCGGCACAAAAATTGCCTGTAACTGGATGTTGTAGCTGAGAGCCAGATTCCAAAGGTCCAAAGCCATTCTGCATAGGGGGTATGAATGAGTGCCTCCCTGTTTGTTGATGTACCACATGACTGTGGTGTTGTCTGTCCTTATCAAATGGCCTTCTTTGAGGAATGGTCTGAATTTTTGGATTGCCAGTTTTACTGCCAGCATTTCTTTTTGGTTTATGTGCAGGTGCAACTGGTCTTGAGTCCACAATCCTTGTATGCATTTGTCCAGCATGTGCACCCCCCATCCTAGGTCTGAGGCATCCGTTGTGATGGTTTGGCTTGCTCGAAAGTTGTGGAAGGGTAAGCCTGGGTTTGACTGGCATGCTTGAGCCCACCATAGGAACTCCTGCTTTAGGCATGGGATTAGTGGGATTTCTGTTTCTAAGCTGTGCCTGTGCTGAGTCCATAAATTCTTTAGGTACCACTGTAGCTTTCTCATATGCAGTCTGGCATGTGGGACCAAGATTATGCATGATGCCATGAAGCCCAAGGCCTGCAGAACTTTTCTTGCTGTTAGTTTGTTCTGCTTTGTTAATGCCAAGAAGTAAAGAGGGAGTTCTTTTTGTTTTTCTGCAGTTAGGAATGCCATTTGTTTTACTGTGTCCAATTCACCAAGAATGTTCTTGTTTGGGATGGTATCAGTCTTGACTTTTGTAAATTGACTGTGTATCCCAGGGCTTGTAGCAAGTAAATGACCCTTTGTAAATCTGTTGTCCGCTTGCTTTTGTTGTCCGCTTGTAACAGGCAGTCGTCCAGGTATGGATAAATTTGGATTCCCTGTAGTCTGCAGTGAGCGATTACTGATGCCAGGCATTTTGTGAATACTCTGGGCGCAGTAGATAAGCCAAAGGGCAATGCTGAGAATTGATAATGCTCTGATCCTGCAAGAAATCTGAGGTATCTTCTGCAATTGGGTCGAATAGGGACGTGCAGGTATGCCTCCTTGAGATCTAGAGTTACCAGCCAACACTCCTTGCCCAGCATGGGAAGAAGTTGCTGTAGGGTCAGCATTTTGAATTTTGGGACAATGATGTATGTGTTTAAGACGGACAGGTCGAGAATAGGTCTCCAACTTTTCTCTTTTCTTGGTACTAGGAAGAGTCTGGAGTAGAATCCTTTGCCCTGTTCTGTTATTGGTACTCTTTCCACAGCTCTCATCTTTGTTAATTTCGCTATCTGCTGTACAGCTTCTATTTTTTGATTTGGAGGTAGGTTTGGCATTCCTCTTTTTACTGGTAAGGTGTGGAAGTGGAACCGGTATCCTTGGTCTATGGTTTGCAAAATCCACTTGTCTTTTGTGATATAGTGCCAATTTTTCGAAAATAAGGCTAACTTTCCACCTAAAGGTGCTGCTATTTGCTCCCTGGTAGGCGGTGTCAGAACCAAGTCACTGTGATTGTCCTGTTGCAGTGGCAGTGGTTGTGTCTGTGCCTCGGTTATTGCCTTGCCACTGTCGTCCTCTGTAGGCACCTCCTCTGGATTGATTTCTGCCTCTAGAGCGTCTATTCCTGCCCCTTTGGGATTTTGTGGAGTCTGGAAAGGACCAATTTTTGGCAGGCCAGTTCCTGCTAAACCTTGGAGGCTGAACCTGTAAGAAATCTTTTAACTGTTTGTACAGATTTTGCCTTTTCTTCCATTTTCTTCATTACTTGCTGGGCAGGTGTACCAAATAGACTGGCCTTATCCATAGGAGCATCTAACAGCTTTGCTTTAACATGATCCGGTAAGACCTGTTCTTTCAACCATGCATGCCTTCTTATCACTGTGCCAGTCATGGCTGATCTAAATGAAGCCTCCAGTGCATCATAGCCACATTTTAAGGAATGGTTACTAACCTGTTGGATACTATTCACCATTTCTAATACATATTTCTTATCTAAGGATTCATCAGAGGACATTTTTTAAGTTAACTGATCAAGCATAAACTCTTGGTATTGGATCATATGAAACTGACAGTTTAAAGCTCTAGCTGAGAGAGTAGCAGAGGTGTAAACTTTTTTCCCCCATCTCTCTAAGGACCTGGATTCCCTTTCAGAAGGAATAGGGTTTTTTGCTGTGGTCGAGGCTACTGCCTTAGGCCCCTGGGATATAGTTTCGGGATCTGCAAGTGGGGCCTTGTATAGGTGGTGATGAGTGTCTGGCACCCTGTAAAATCTATCTGGTTTGGCAGGGCTGGAGGTAAAGAATCAGGAGCAGTGCAAACATCATTAAATGCATCATCCACAACAGGCAGTACAGGAGGTATAGCTAAGGGCCTATGTTGTGGTAAGTGCAGAAAAGTCCTAAGCCTTTTTCTTGAATCTGAGAAATCTTGTCCCTGCCATTGGAATTGTTCTCTCATGGCATGTAAGGTTTCCCCAAAGGAAAATTCCTCTGGTGGAGAGGCAGCTGGAATGGATTCTTCAGCATCGGAGTCTTCATAAGTAGAAAAAGGAGACTCTGGCTGGTCTGTAATGTCTGAGTCATCCGCAGAATCATCAGAGGACACTGGCTCGGGGGGCTCTGCTCTAGGTCTCTTTCTGGGGCTGAGAGGCCCTGTCTGGGTGAGATTGGGATCCCCTAATTAAGGATATTAAATCTTCTGCCAGAGTAAGCATTTGTGAACTTGAAGTGGGCCTGTGTGAGGGGGGCTTAACAGGCACTGATTTAACAGATTTGGCTGCTTTAGCCCTGGCAAAGGCCTTAATAGACATGGCTGCAGGAGGCCTAGCAGCACCACGTGCTGGGGTAGAGACATCCAAAGGGATGGTGTCTGATAAATCACTAGGAACCACAATTGTAGGCAAAATTTCTGAGGCCGATTCAACTAAGGTAGCAGGAGCCTCAGTAGTAGTCATGGATTGACTGAAGATTGACCGGTTTTTCGGTTTCGGCGAAACAGAGACACTCGCGGCTTGCTTAAGCGTGGTTTCGCCGAAACCGGACGCAGTGTCGGTCTTTATCTTTGCGATTTTTAACAATTTGTGTAGTCGGAGGATCCGGCGGCATAATGTATGCAAAATCTGAGCCGAAAAACTGTTCAGCAAACTCCGACCGACGCCTAAGCGTTCGTCGGTTGAAGGAAGCACAGGCCAAACAGGCTGCTACGTCGTGGTCTGGGCCTAAGCAAGGCAGACAGTAAGAGTGGAAATCTTTATGAGGTATTTGTTTCCCACAAGTTAAACAGTTACTTTTTCTGACATCGGCTGAGGCAAGAAAGAGTCCCCAACGGGGTACTTAGCTTTTTAGAAGTCTTTGAAGTAGTATTCGGTAGTAGTAATCTCTGGATCTGACCGACCGGCACTTGCGAACAGCTTCTGCTTCGGGCGCCACGCGGCAAGAAAGACTGAGGAAAATGGCGTCGGCTGATGCCTTTATACCAGAGGACCAGCAGAGATGACGTCGGGTGAAGTGCGACATCAGCCGAAGCCGGACCCAGACTTTGGAATCCGGCCGACCGAAGGGCTGCCTGACGACAGGACAACCCATTTGTTATGACTGCAGAAGCATCCATGAAGGACATCCTGCAGCTGTGCTTTCAGTTCTTCATCTGAGGAGCTACACAGTTTTAAATCATAAGAGAAGATGAGAAGTCTTTAGACTTTGTTGTTTTCTAGGAGCCCAAGTGTAGCCCACAGCCTAAGCTGTTAAGTAAACAGCTTAATGGGTGAAGGGCAAGACAGAACAAGAACGGTGACAGAGAGTCACCCTGGAATATCCCCCTTTGAATTTTTATCCCTGGGGTAATAATTTGTCCTTTATCATGGTTTAATTGCAAAGTGGTCTGCCACTGTTCCATGGTCACTGAAACATAGTCAATCAGTGTAGGATGTATCTTTTTACATTTTTAAGCAATCCTTTACCTATGAATGTGGGATACTATCAAATGCTTTTTTGTAGTCAAGCCATGCCATATTTAGATTCTAACCCTTTTTACAGTTCTCCACTATGACTTTATTTAACAACAAATGATCCTTTGTTTCATATGACTTTCTTTTATTGCCTTTTTGTTCTACTGCCATAATTGAGTTTTCTTCTAAATGGCTATAAACTCTGTCATAATCAATTCTTGTATATAGTTTATACATCGTCGGAAGGCAAGTTATTGGTCTATAATTTTTGGGGTAGCTTGCAGGTTCAAAGTAGGAGCATTGTTTTACCTGATGTTAGCCAGATTGGTGTCTTTTTGGGGTGCGCATACAAATAGTTCTTACTCATGGTTAGATCTTCATGCAAAGATGTTAACACTTTTAACCAAAAGCTAGACACTGCACCTGGGGCTTGGGTTTTCCAATTAGAGACTTTTGTTAACTTTATTTCAATCTCTTTGGCTGTTACGTCATTCCTTTTCATATCCTGCACGTTTAAACTTCTTATTCTTTCTTTTACTTCTTTATCCACTTAGCATCTTTATGTTCCACAGGATCTTCCTAAATACTTATCCAAACTGCATCTATTTCTTCTTTTTTTGGCAGTCTTTCAATTCTTTTTACTTTGTTTCCCAATCCTCTATAAAACTTTTTTGGGTCATCACTAAATTGCCTATTTTGTACTTTATATTTATCTGTGTATCATCTAAGTTTTTCCATATGTGTATTAAGTTTTTCCACCTGTGCTGAAATTTTTAATTTATTATTTGCGATGGTGCATGAAAGATCCTGGTCCATTCTAATACTCTTCTATAGTCTTCCGACAGTGACACTTCTTGTCTTAATTGCTTTATATTTTTCTCTATTCTATACTTCTATGATGGTATTCGATTTCTCCCCTTCCTTTGTCTCACTACCCTATGCTCTTGTGGTAGAACTTTATCAGTTATTAATTTAGCTGCACAGTAACATATCCTGTTTACTTCTGTTAAATCGCTTGGATCTTACTGTGTTCATCTGTTTATCAGACTTCTGACTTTTCAGGTTTTATTGACCTTCTGCAGTCTTATTTCTTTCATTGATTTTAATGTATCTATGTCCATCAAATCAAGCAACTCTTCCTTTAGTTCATTTTCTTCCAGACTAAGGGCACATCCTTTGTTTTTCACTTCCTGCGGACATTCTATAGAACGTTCTATAGCATTTTCCTGTGGAACCTTATTTTCAATTTCATCCTGTGCCATCTGTTGCTTTGTCATATGGGAACTCACTGGCCTATCACTCAATATTGACTGCATCAGAGTTTCTGCAGTCTCCTGTTCCTTCCTTTGCTGTCTAGCTTTATGTGAACGTTTATACTGGTTTCCTGTGGAAGGCTCCAAAATATCTTGATACAGCACCTGACCAATTGCTTCCTTTTCCACTGGTTTCCCCTTAATTTGGATATCCATTGCTCTATGCTGTTGTGGTACTTTCTGCATTAGATTTTCTACACTGAATCCTTCATTTTGCAGGGGACCCATAACCTCAATTTCTATTTCTTTAACTTCTCCATTACTGATCTCCTTTTCTACATTTCCTCTTTGTCTTCTTATTTGTTGCATTGTAAGGTTTTTCATATCCTGATTCCTTTGCCTGTATTTCTCTCCAAATATCTTTGGTGCTGCTCTTTTTGTATTGGTTAGTTTTGCTTTCTCCTTGGCATAAATATTACACCATATTAAATCTCTTTTTCTTTCCCATATCCATATTTCTTTTTGAGATGTCTCCTGATCTTCCTGCTTCTCCTTACTTTGGGGACTCACTCCATCATGCTGTGATGCAGTTTGTGTTAGACTTCCTACATTAAATCTTTCATTCCGCAGACGCTCCATAACTTCAACTTCTATTTTCTTAACTAATACTTTACTAATCTTCTTTTCCACATTCCATCTTTGTGATATTATTTTTTATTGTGAAATTTTCCATATCTGGATGCCTTTGCCTGTATTTCTCTTTGAATACCTTTGTTACTGCTTTCTCTATATTAGTTAACTTGGCTTTCTCCTTTGCAAAAATATTGCACCATATCAAATCTCTCTTTCTTTCCCATGTCTGTTGTTTGTGTAGGCTGTGATAGCCGATTTATAGCATTTATAAGTGTTTACTGTATCTGTTTCTGCTTGTTTTCTGAAAAAAAAAAAATAAAAAATCTCTTGTTTTCCCACCTTACTGAGCTAGAATAGTCCAGTTTCAGAGCTTGCTGATCCCTGGACTTTGTTTGCAGTTCCTATTACTGATTCTTTACCTAATTTGGAAGAGAGGAAGTTCCCTTGCTTACCAGTGGGAGTGGGAAGCATTGAGCTGCCTGTTGGTCCAGTTTTGTGAGGTTTCAGCCAGCAACTTGTAGTTTATTGGTCGTTTTGGGCCAGTTCCTAGCTTCTTTCAGCCCCCTGATATAAAACACGCTAAACGCGCGTTTGCGCGATTTAGTGCAGAGTTGCCACTGTTGCACACTAGGGCAGCGCCGGTTAAGCAGATTTAAACTATTAGGGCTACCTAAAGTCCACTCTTCAAATTTTCCCTTAAAACTACCTTCCTCGAAATATACTACTGATCCAATCAGCATATCCTATAACTAAAAAGATCATCTCTACCTGACTCCGAGTAGCCTATTCTGTATCTGTCAAACCTAGCACTTGCTCCTACAGTACTTATCACCGAGATACAGCACTCTTGTTATAGATAGTACCCCAAAAGGCAACCCCATTTCTCGGACACCCACATCCCCGGAATCTCTTTTAAAGTTTTTTGTCTATTCCTTCTAGCATGTCGAGGGATCAGTTGCTAGTATCCTCTCCTGCTCAGCTGGTGAACCTGGGAATATTGAGGCAATGTTACAATTGCCTCATGTACAGAGACAACCCTCTCCTCCTCCCACAAAACACAAATACATGCGAGAGATGCAACTATACGGCCAAACTGGAGGCTGAGCTCCCTCAACTTAGGACTGGCAAGACCAGACAGGAGGAGAAGGTTACCACACACACTATAGACCCAGTCTCACATAGTACCATCACAACCTCAAATCATACACATAAACACACAAAGACATACTCGGAGGCTCTGATCAGAAATCTACCAAAACAGCAGAGGCCACCAAAGCAGACACCCAAACAACCACCACCTCAGAACACAACACCTGCAACACATAGACCTCACAGTCAGAGTGTCAAACAGTCACAGCCCTTAAGGCCAAACACAATGCCAGACACACTAGTCATTGGTGACTCCATAGTCAGACACACTGACGTCGCTCACCAGACTGAGTAAGGAGAGTTACAGTAAGCTGCCTGTCGGGCGCTAGAATCCGCCACATAAGCAAGCACTCAGGTCTCTCAACAGCAGGTACAAATACGACTCAGTCATTGTCCACGCTGGTGTAAAGGACCTGAGGCGTACCTCCTTGGACTACATGAAAAGAGACATTGAGGAGCTCTCTGATTATGTAGCCCAGGCAGGTATGACCCTGACCTTGAGCAGTATCCTACCTTCACCAAGAATGATGCCACAATACAGAGATAAGATGATCAGCTTTAACAATTGGCTTAAACTCTGGTGTCATTCAAAGGGGATCCAATGTCTGTCTGCCTGGGATGACATGCTGGACAAGCCACGCTGCTTCGCAAGGGACGGCTTGCACCTGTCACCCTGGGATTCGGATATTGGCAAAGGCTCTTGCCACCCCATAGTGCCTTTTTAGGCAAGGCTCAAATTCTAAACCTACCGCCCTAGAACACAAAAAGGAAAAAACTAAGGGTAATGCTGCTCAATGCCAGAAGTCTAAATCTCAAAATGCACGCACTCGAGGCCCTTCTCAGTATGGAGAACATCGATGTCTGTGCTGTGACAGAAACCTGGTTCAAGGCTCCTGAGAGCACCCCAGCACTAACAGGTTTTACCTCATATCATGCATTCCGGCCCCAAAATCCGGACAATACCAAGAAAGGAGGGGGGTATCCATATTCATCAAGGACACCCACACCTCAAGACTGGTGGCAACGCACGATGCATCGGAGACCATCCAGGTGCAATTAACCATAGGCAAGACTGCTCTGCAAATTGTAGCATGTTACAGGCCACCCTCACAAACTCAGGAACCTCACATGGCTTTCCTGAAAACACTGGAGGGGATAAATGTATCTCCAAACACCATCATACCAGGTGACTTCAATTACCCTAATATAGACTGGGAACACTACTCAAGCCCAAACACCCTAGCCCAAAAGTTCCTGGAATTCATAAACTCAAATGCCATGGAACAACTAGTCATCATCCCCACAAGAGGAGAAAACATACTTGATCTCATCATCACGAACATGGGAGCACAATGTTCAACACCGGAAGTATACCCCTCACTGGTGAGATCAGATCACAAACTACTCTTGCTGGAGGTCCTCATCCCACCCACCTGAAATAAAAGACCACAGTAAAAACTTCTCGGCCGACTTCACACTTCTAAAGACTAGTGTGGTCTCCTTTAAGGCCCCGAGGCGGAAAACAGTACTCAAGCCGCTGAATCACTTACAAATGCCTTCTACCAGCACCTGCAGAACTGCATGGATAAGGCAATCCCAAGCAAAACAAAGATTCTTTGTACCAAGGGCAAGCGTCCAGTCTGGTGGACCCCAGCCATAAACAAACTCTACAACAAAAGGAGGAAGCTACTACAAGATAGAACAAAATCCTTAAAAGGTAAGACACCTTTGATCACTATAAGTAAAAAACTAAGAGCTCTCATAAAATCATCCAAAGCAAATTTTGAGAGAAAAATAGCTAAAGACTCAAAAGACAATCATAAGGCCTTCTTTAGCTATGTTAGAAACCTGGGAAAAAACTCCCAGATATGCTCAGAACTAGTTCAAAATGATGTGAAGATTACTGATCCTACAGACATTGCATTCTGGCTGACAGGTTCAGTGCAAACTCCCCCCCCCCCCCAAAAGGAGAGATATCTATACCAAATGGTTGCAGCCCCCCAAACATCTCAAACGCCCAAGTGAGAACTGCTCTCTCCAAAGCAAAAAACACAGCATCCATGGGACCTGATGGTGTCCCAGGCTGTGTGCTCCACAAACTCAACGAGGAATTAAACCCACAGCTAGGACAACTGTTTAATCATAGTCTCACCTCTGGATACGTACCCAGGGAGTGGCGCACTGCGACTGTGGTCCCACTTCACAAAGGCGGTGCCTCCACAGACCCTGGAAATTACCGGCCCATTGGCTTGACAAGCCTTATCTGCAAAGCTATGGAGAGGATCATAATGGACCTCATAAATAAAGACATAGGGAATTTGCAGACTTTGGATCCAACCCAGTTTGGCTTTGTCAAAGGCAGATCATGCCTTTTAAACTTGGATGACTTTTTCGAAACAGTCACCAAAGCCATTGATGAGGGAAAGGCAGTCCATACAGCCTACCTCAATCTGGCGAAGGCCTTCGATACAATACCCCACTCGGGTATCATTGAAAAACTCATCAGCTTAAATGTTAACCCATACATCACAAGATGGGTTGCAAACTGGCTGAGTGACAGAACCCACAGGGTCAGAGTTGCTGGCGCCATGTCAGACTCAAAGCCTGTCACAAGTGGTGTCCCACAGGGCTCAGTCCTGGGCCCACTCTTGTTTAGCATCTACTTTTCCAAGTACAAGCAAACACAGGAGGGTTATGGCTGACAAAGTTTGCAGATGACTGCAAACTAGGCCCGTGGTCAAAACACATCTGACACAGATATCCTTCAGAAGGGTCTCACAGAAACGGATGACTGGTGCCAGAGCCATGGCCTAAAGTTAAATGCCAAAATGCATAGTCATACCCTTCGGGAAAACAAGGTTACCCCTAGCTACCATATAGGTGGTAATCCTCTGAGCACAGAAGAAGTTATCAGGGACCTGGGGACCCAGGTTGACAGTAGCCTGTCATTCGACACCCATGTAGCTAAAGTAGTTAGGAAGACCTTCTACATTGCCCACCTTATCATGAAGGGATTCACATCTAGATCAAGGGAGGTCATAGTCTCCCTATACTCATCACTCATCAAACCAATGATTGAGTACAATGCCCCATTCGGAATGTATCTGACCCGACACTTGCAGCAGCTGGAGAGGCCACAAAAGTTCCTCACCAAAAGGATAAAGGGTCTCAAAATCTGTCCTATGCTGCCCGACTGAAAGAACTCCAGCTCTATTCAGTCGCTTACCGCTTGCTCAGAGGTGACCTTTGCCTGACATACAAGGCCATGTCAAACCCAGATTTGATGAATATGCTTCACCTCAAAAAATCTAGATCCGTCAGAGCCACAAGGGCGGGAGACTTGAACCTCGACACGGCTATTAATAGGACGTGCTGGAGGGATAGATTCATCACCCAAAGACTCCCTATGCTGTGGAACAAAATCCCAGTATATGTGAGGCAGAGCACCTCGCTGGCCTTGTTCAAGAGAAATCTTGACCAATGGATGGGAGATCGCAGATATACTCCAGGGATTACCTCAGTGTCACTGCTAGACAGAGGCACAGCAAAATAATGGGTATAGTTCCCCATACTAAAGGGGTGGCGTAAGCCACAAAACTATGGGCTAGGCTTATAAATGCCCTCGGGCAGATAGCCTAGTATGAACCTATGAACCTATGTCCATATTTCTTTTTTATACTTACAAAAATGTCTAGGTTTTGTTGATTACCATTTGCTCACTTCCTCAGATGCTTTTTTCCAAACAGATCAAAGTTTCTTGATCTATATACTGTTTTTCAAAAATCTGTTGTATTAATGAATGCAAATTTTTCTTTGAAGCTTCTCACAGTTTTTCCTGCGAAAGTATTTTTCTTTCCTCTAATTTATCTTTTAATCTATTTGTATATCCTCTGTCTGGTAATTCTGGCCTTTTTGCATAATAGTAACAATACATAATTTCTTTCTTATCCTCAAAAGTACACTCTATCTTCTTTATGGCTCTTCTTTGGCCTATCAGTTTTTGTGATTTTTGTGGACTACTACTACTTTCCACACCAGGGGGGCCATCCTCCCATTCGGCATGGCCTAGCCCCATTGTAGGAATGTTTCCGGATTTTAAGGAATCCACACTGTCATTTTTTTCCCATTGTGGCACCAGTGTGCTTACCAAGATTGGGCACTTTTTTATTCTGGGACTTGTGCGCCCAGCTATCGTTTTTGTTTTTCACTTACTTCTGTCCATGATATATGCTATATAAATACAGTCTATATATCAGTGTTGCCTTGGTGAGATTTTGTCAAAAACAGTCTCAACCTCGCGAAGGTACTCACCAGGACTTGAGGATGAATTCAATTTTAGCACTACTACTCTCCTTTGCTTGCTGACTTTTCATCTCTCCATTAGGACCCCACCCCTTTCATCTCTCCATTAGGACCCTACTGTAGGAATGTTTCTGGATTTTGAGAATTCTACACTGTCATTTTTGTGATTATAAATAGTTCTTACTCATGGCTAGGTCTTCATGCAAAGATTGATACTTTTAACCAAAAGTTAGGAACTGCATCTGGGTCTGGGGTTTTCCAATTTGAGGCTTTTCTTAACTTTGTTTATTTTATTATTATTTTACTTATTTTATATTTGTTGACCAGGTTGGTCCAACTGAGCTGAATAGCCCTTTTTCAGTGGAGGCCCGGGGAGAAAAGCTCCACAGTATACAAATCATTACAAAGCATTTAAAATTTTCAATCTCTCTGGCTGTTACTTTATCCCATTTCATATCCTGTACCTTTAAACTTCTTATTCTTTCTTTTACTTCTTTTATCCATTTAGCATCTTTGTTGTGTTCCTCAGGATCTTCATACATACTTCTCCAAAATGCATCTATTTCTTCTTTTTTTGCCTGTCTTTCAATTCCTTTTACCTTGTTTCCCAATTCTCTATAAAACTTGTTTGGGTCATCACTAAATTGCCTATTTTGTACTTTTCCTTTATATTTATTTGAGTATCTTCTAAGTTTTTCCACCTGTGCTGAATTTTTTAATTTATTATTTGCACTATTATTATTTGCGATAGTGCATGATAGATCCTGGTCTGTTCTAATACTGTGCACTGCTTTTATCACATCTATCTTTCTTAGTATTTTTGTTAATCTATTCTCTCTTCTATAGTCTTCCAACAGTGACACTTCTTGTTTTAATTGCTTTTATTTTTCTCTATTCGATACTTCCATGATGGCATTCAATTTCTCCCCTTCCTTTGCCTCACTACCCTGTGCTCTTGTGGTAGAACTTTATAAGTTATTAATTTATCTGCACAGTAACATATCCTGTTTACTTCTGTTATATCACATGGATCTCTATGGACAGTCCTAATTACTGTGTTCATTTGTTTTATCAGACTTTTGACCTTTGGGATTTTAATGACCTTCTGCAGTCTATTTCATAGGTAGGTACTAGGCTATTGGCCCTAGGGTCTATATAAGCCTAGCAAAAAAGGTACCCTGGCTTTCACCACCCAAGAAAATTATTTTGCTGCGCTCCTGTCGAGCAGAGCCACAGAGGTAATCCCCGGGGTGAATTTCCTATTTACCATTCAATCATCATGATTTTTCTTGAAGAGTGCTAATGAGGATCTTTGTTTGATTTAGATGGGTAGTTTGTTCCAGAGTCTAGGAAGTCTCTGGGACAAGAATCTATCCCTCCAGCATGTTCTGTTTATTGTAGTGACAAGGTTTAGGTCCCTAGAGCATGTAGCTCGGAGGAATTAGGATTTCTTTAAGTGGAGCATGTCCGACAGCTCTGGGTTTGACATAGCTTTGTATGTTAGGCAGAAATCGCCTCTGAGTAGGCGATATGCGACAGAATAAAGCTGGAGTTTTTTTGAGACGGTCTGCATAGGGCATCTGTTTGAGGCCGGTAATCCTCTTTGTGAGGTATTTCTGTGGCCTTTCCAGTTGTTGTAGATGTCTTGTGAGGTACATACCAAAAAAGGAGTTGTACTCTATAATAGGTCTAATGAGTGACGAGTAGAGGGAAACAATGACCTCTTTTTTCCTGGATGAGAAACCTTTTGTGATGAGGTGTGCCACGTAGGATTTCCTGACTACTGTGGCGATGTAATTATCAAAGGAGAGACTACTGTCCACCTGTGTCCCAAGGTCTCTTATCACACTTTCGGTGTTAAGTAGACTACCACCTATGTGGTAGCTCATGGGTACAGAGTTTTTACCAAAGGGGATGACCATGCACTTTTTGGCATTGAGCTTGAGGCCATGGCTTTGAAACCAGGCATCTGTCTCAGTGAGGCCCTTTTGTAGGATGTCCACATCGTTAGGAGTTTTGATTATGGCTCCTAATTTGCAGTCATCTGCAAACTCCGTTAGCCAAAGACCTTCTGTGTTAGCCTGTACTTCAAAAAAGTAGATACCAAACAGGACAGGACCCAGGACTGAACCCTGTGGTACTCCACTTGTCACTGGTCTGAAGTCGGATTTGGAGTTGGCTGCTTTCACAGTGTGGGTTCTGTCAGTGAGCCAGTTGGCAACTCATCTTGTGACATAGGGATTTATACCTACTTTGGTGAGTTTATCTATAATTCCAAAGTGGGGGATGGTGTCAAAAGCCTTGGCGAGATCTAGATAGGCTGTGTGAACCACCTTACCCTCGTCTACAGCTTTGGTGACTGCTTCAAAGAAGTCTATCAGGTTTAGGAGACATTATCTGCCTTTTACAAACCCAAACTGGGTGGGGTCCAAAGTTTGGAGATTACCAATGTCTTTGTGTATAAGATCCATGATGATACGTTCCATGGCCTTGCAGACCAGGCTCGTTAGGCTAATGGTGCGGTAGTTCCCAGGATTCGTGGTGGCTCCAACTTTGTGGAGTGGGATAACCGTTGTTGTGCGTCATTCAGTGGGCACAAAGCCTGAGGTGAGGCTATGATTGAACATGGTGCTTAGGTGGGTGCCAGTTCATTCTGCAGTTTGTGTAGAACGCAGCCTGGGATGTTGTCAGGTCCCATGGATGCTGCATTCTTGGCTTGGGAGAGCATGGTTTTTACCTGTGCAGCCGTGATTACAGGAACTTTGCATTCTTCCGGTATAGAGATGGGCCCTTTAGGGGGTGAGAGGGGGTAAAGTTAGCACTGAACTTATCTGCCAGGATGTTGGCCATATCAGTTGGTTCTGTATATTTAGTGCTATTGTGCTGTAACCCAGAGCAGATTTGAGTGTTGCCATTGAGATTCTTGATATAGCTATAGAATGCTTTGTGGTTGTCTTTAGAATCAGTGGTGATTTTGTTTTCATAACTAGCTTTGGAGGATTTTATGAGGGATCTCAGCTTCTTACTGAGGCTGACCAGGAGTCACTCAATCATGGATTTTACTCTTTTTTGCAACAGTTTCTTTTTTCTGTTGTAGAGTTTGTTTATGGCAGGGGACCACCAGATTGACTTCCTTTTTTTGGAGGATAGCATCTTGGTTCTCTGTTAGGGATAGCACAATCCATGCACTCGTGTAAGTGCTTATAAACAGCATTTGTGTAGGATTCAGCAGTCGTACCTCTATTGTCCATCTGCATGGATGTCGTGAAGTTTGCCACTTCTGTCTTAAGAAGTGTGAAGTTGGTTTTGGAAAATTTTTTTACAGTGGTTTCCCTAATGGGGGGTGGGGGCGGAATGTGGATGTCTAAAATAATTAGCTTGTGGACGGATCTGACCAACGAGGAACTGACCTTTGGTGTGGAACACCGGTCGTCCATGTTGGTAATGACCAGGTCTAGGATATTGCTGCCCCTGGTAGGGGTGTGGATAAGCTGATCCACGGCATTGAAATTTATGAATTCCAGAAAATGTTGAGCAAAACAGTTGGTACACGAGTAGTTTTCCCAGTTAATGGTGGTATAGTTGAAATCGCCCATTATTAGGATGTTGGGTTGTACCCCAATATTTTCCAGTGCATCAAGAAATGAGGAGTCGGAATCCTGGGGCATGGTGGGGGATCTGTAGCAAGTTACAATTTGGATTGCAGTCTTGCCCAGAGTTAGTTGCACTTGGATAATCTTGGATGCATTATGCTGAGAGCAACTAGCCTGGAGGTGTGGATATCCTTAATGAATATGGACACGCCTCCGCCTTTAGTGTTTTGGTCCAGGTTAGGTGGCCAAAAGGTGTGGTATGAATTATAGCCTGGTAATGCAGGGGTGCTCTCTGCAGCCTTGAACCAGGTCTCTTTCACTACACAGATGTCGATATTCTCCATTTTAAGGAGTGCCCCGAGTGAATGCATTTTGAGGTTTAGACTTCTTAGCATTGAGTAGCATTTCCTTCAGATTTTGCTTGCTTGAACCTGTTAAGGTGGTGAATTTGTCATTTGAACCTTGCCTAAAAAAGGCACTATAAGGGGGGCAAGAGCCTTAGCCAGCATCCGGAATCCCAAGGGCGACAGATGCAGGCCATCTCTGGCAAAGCATCGTGGTCTGTCAATCATGTCATCCCAGGCAGATACTGGATCCCCTTAAAATGGCACCAGAAGCTTACCCAATTGTTGAAGTCAATCATTTTGTCCTTGTACTGTGGTATCATTCTAGGTAATGGCAGGATGCAACTCGGGTCTAGGGTCATATCTGCCTGGGCTACAAGATCGGACAGCTTCTCCATGTCTCTTTTCATGTAGTCCAGGGAGGTACGTCTCAGGTCATTCACACCAACACGGACAATGACAAAATTATATTTGTACTTGTTGTGGAGTGACCTGAGTGTGCGCATTATGTGGCGGATCCTAGTACCTGACAGGCAGCTGACAGTAACTTTCTTCTTGTTTAGCCTGGTGAGTGGAACATCAGTCTGCCTGACTATACAGTCAGCTATGACTAGAGTGTTGGGTACGTTGTTATGCCTTACTAGTGAAGGGGTGTTCAAAAAAACAAATTTTTTTTCCCCGGAAAAAAAAGTTTTTTAAAAAAAATTTTGTAAAATTTTGGTTTTAAAGATTTTTCATTTTCCCAAAAAATTTTCCCTCTGAAAACCCAAAGTCCTTTAAAAATTTTTCCAAATTTTAAAGTTCAGTAAAACGGTAGTTTGACTTTAAAATAAACCCCCAAATAAAAAGTTGTCAAAAAGAAACTTAAAAGCCCGATATTTTTTGGGGAAAGTAAAACCCCTGATTTCACCGAAAATTTCTTTTATCTTAACTTTTGGGAAAACATTTAAACCCTTTACTTTTTTTCCTAAATTTGGGGGTTTTTTAACACCCATAAAAAATTGTTTTTTGCCTAATGGGATTCCTAAACTTTTTGGGAATTTTCTTAAGGGTTTTTTATATCAGAAAAATTTCCCCCTTTTGTTCTTTTTAAAAATTTTAAACCCATTTTAAACATGAATCCAAAAAATTTTAAAATTTTTGTTGCAATTTGGTTCAGGTGTTTTAAAAAAGTTTTCCCCAATTTGGATTTGACCCCTGTTTTTAAATGAAAATTTGATTTAAAATTTTTCCTCAAACAACAAAAATTTTTAAAAATTTGCCATTTTTGCAAAAAGAAGTCCTGGGTTTTTAGTTTTTACGTTTATTTTTTAACTGAATTGAAAATTTAAATCAAAATTGAACATTTTTTCATTTTTCTTAACATCTTTTCTGTAATACATCATTCTTTCCTGTCATTTTTCTTGCAAATTAAACGGGGAAAATTTTTTTTTCAAAATTTAAGTTTCAAGGTTTTTAAATTTAAAAAAATTTTTAAATTTGTATAATGCTTTACCACCAAAAACATTTTTTAAAGTTTCCCCAAACCCAAAAACATTCCCCCAAGAAAGTTTAATCTGTCAATCTGATGCCCCACTAGTTAATTGTTACAAAAAGATTTCAATGTCTTCCATTTTTCCTCCGGTCACCAGTAAAACAAAGACGTCACAGCAAAGCTCTTCTACAAACCAGGAAATGAAGTAATCTGGCAAAGCCGGCTGAGCAAAACGGAATCAAACGGAGCCTTCGGACAGTTCAAAAAGGCTTAAAGTTTAATTATCAAATCCACTGGTTTGTAGAAGAGCTTTGCTGTGACGTCTTTGTTCTACTGGTGACCGGAGGAAAAATGGAAGACATACTGGAAGGAGGTGACTCCTCGCAGGGTAACCTCACACAACTAATTCAACTTATTAATTCTAGGCTCGACCGCTTATCGGAGCGGGTCGATGGTGTTACCGGCTCCAGCGGAGATCCTAGAACTTTACAACCTAGTGCTAGTACATCAACTGCGGATGTACAACTTTCTCGCAGTAGCAATGGCTTGGGTTTACCCCAGCGGAATTCGAACGGGGACACTAACAGCAACGCAAATCGCCGGAGCAACCAGGGCACGAACAATGGAAATGACTTTAATGTTGGTTTGTGGCTGAACAGTGAATTGGACATGGACAGTCCACAGGCAAGTAACCAAGTTACTAATATGTCTGAGGACAGTAGTTCACTGATGGACAAATTAAAAATGTTTGATTTTAAACTGTTTAGGACAAAAAAGTTACAGCTCGAGTTGAACTATCTAAATAAATGTTTGAAAGAAAAAATTGTTCCAAAGGGGTTGAGATACCATTCATACCCCGCTGGATTGGAACATGGATCAGAATTTTTTAATGACTTGACTACATTGTTCAATAAGCATGGACTAGAAGTAATGCAGTGTATGGTGACTCACTATCAGATTAATCTTGACATGTTAACAAAAGAGACTATTGTATTAGAACAAGATATAAGAAAAGATGTGGAATTCAATAGAAATGCATTTGAATATGACAGAATTTTGTCTAGCATTGCTCAACAGATGTCAAAGTTGAAAACTAATAAAATAAAAAAACTGCAGAGAGATTTGAAAGCTTATCAGGAAGGGGTAGCTTATCCAAAACCAACTATGCCCCAACGAACTGCTAATAAGTTTAAAGGCCCTGTGAAACAGTTTACTTATAGGGAACAAGGTGGTCAGCAGGCCACCAGGGACCCTGTAAACTATACAGACATGGGGGAATGCTTAGATGCTGAGTTTGAAGCTGCTGAGGGTGACTTGTTTGAAGGAGAATTAAATTGTTTAAATACACATAATGACTGCATTACAAACAACAACCAACATGAGCACCAAGCAGTACAAAAAAACTACAAACGGGGGAGGGGGGCAAATTGGAACACGAACCAAACACAAGGATTCAAAAGGAAGTACAATACACGCAGCAACAACAGCAATCACAATCAACAGAGGTAAAATTATATGAAATTTTGCACAATAGCGAGGAAGATTTTTCCATTTATAATTTCACCGAGTGTAATATAGACCACTTACTGGTGGAACTATTTGCTAAGGGACTGACCTTTGTCCCTTCTAAAAAATGTGATATTGCAGAATTACTTGTGGATTTCAAATTGTTTATTCGTAAACTAAATTTGAACCTATTATTTGGTCAACCGTCTGAAATAGTGAACAATTTGAGAATTGCTAGTACATATAACCCCCCCCAGAACAACACACTCAATAGTTTTGAATATTTGTGTGAAAATGAATTTAGGCAAACCCTAAAAAGTTCAAAAAGAGCACAATTTAACATGTCACTAGAAGAAAAAGCGCTATTAGACCTATTAAGGGAACTGCCCATTAGGTTTATGAAACCGGACAAAGGTGGCGGTTTAGCGGTATTCTATAAGCATGACTATATTAATATTATGATGCAACTGTTAGAAAGTAATACCTACCTAACAGTTAGTAGGAATGAAATGAACCAAGCACACAGTAAAATCAAGATGTTCCTGAGTGATTTATATACGGATGGACTATTAACAATGGAACAATACACTTATGTAACTATGTTAGCTCCGAGGATCCCAAAGATTTTTGGGATACCCAAATTGCATAAAAGTATTTTAAACCCACCTTTCAGGACACTGGTTGATGCAAGGCAATCTGTTACTTACCCATGTGCCAAATTGGTAGACAACTATCTGAAAGAATATGTAAAAACAGAACACCAAATACTAAAAGACTCATGGGCTTTCTTACAATATATGGAAACAATAAAATTTGATGACAAGATTAACTTCCTAACAGTTGACATAGTAAATTTATATTCATGTATCCCACACGATCTGGGGACCGAATGGGTAGTGGATTTTATTAGGTCAAAAGGGGCCGACAATAATGAATGTCTATTAATTGAACAACTTTTAGACATTATTTTAAAAAACAACTTTGTATCATTTGAAGGAAAGTTTTTTGTGCAGAAAATCGGAGTGGCAATGGGCTCACCTGTAGGGTCTAGTTTTGCGAACTTGGTGTTAGCCCATTGGGAGAATAACATCATACCCAACAGTCATTGGAAAGAAATGTGTTTTTGCTACAGACGATTTTTGGATGACATCTTTATCCTATTTAAAGGCAATAAAAATGAAGCAGGTCAATTTGTAGACTTCCTTAACTCAACAACATCCTTTTTAAAGTTTACTTATAACTTTCAAGAGAAATCTATTAGTTTTTTGGATGTAGAATTGAGGAAAGATGAGAGTAAGTTCATAGCAAAAATCTTTAGAAAGGCCACTTATTCCAACAGTTTCCTCCACTTCACTAGTATGCGTCCCACTTTCCAGAAAAAAGCTGTCGTAAAAGGACAACTAGTCAGGGCAGCGAGGATGACAACATTACAGAGTGAGTTTGAAGATGAATGTGATCTACTATATGAAATGTTTGTAAAGAGGGCTTACCCAAGGTCATTCCTGGACAACATCTTCCAGGAAGTAAAAGAAAAAAGGAAAAAAGGGTTTTACGTACCCCTCTTGACTGATAAGAAAGTTGAGGTGGAAGTAAGGCTTATTGAAGCGGTGGAGAAAACCTCTGTTGTTAACATAGAACAAGTACTTACAGACAATAATTCAGGCGAAAGTACTTTGACAGAAAAAGGTGGGCACAGTAACTTTTCAATTGCCTTTACATTCACCTATTGTCTAGAAGCAATTGACATAGGGAAAATAGTAAGGAAATACTGGTGTTACCTCTCATTGGATAAAACTGTATCTAAAATATTGAATTTTTACCCTGTAATAACATACAGGAGAGGTACGAACATGAAGAAATTACTTGAAACTAAAATTGATAAACCTAAAATGGGAGGGGGAACCAGGAAATGTGGCTCATGTAAATACTGTAAACACATTTTAACATCAAATTCATTTATAATAAGGTCAGTGTGTTACCATGTAAAGGGGTTGTTTACCTGCAACTCTAAGGGTATAGTATATTTGGCACAATGCTTACAATGTCCGTCTTTCTATGTTGGAAAGACTGATAGATGACTACGTGATCGAATATACGAACACTTATATGCAATTGCAAAGTCCAAGGAAGAAAATGCCTTAGCCAGACATTGTGGTAACAACCAAGGTCACTCCTTTTCTTTTATGATCATTGATGGTATTAATAAACAGCATTCAGACATTACTTGTGTTGATGAAAACTTTTTAAAATTGGAATTGGAGAAAAAAGAACTTGCCTGGCAGCTACGTTTAGCTGCATGTAGAGAGCCAGGGATTAATGACTCATGTTCCATAGCATGCATTTTAAAACTTAAAAACCTTATGAGATAGTTTTATGGGTGACTCTTGCTGTACATGTTGGTTCTTATTGATCAAAGACATTTGTATAAATACAATGTTTAATATGAATTTTATTTAGAATACAGGTTTTAACTTGGTAGTTAGACTTGAACAGTATAATTATTTTTATCTAAAGTATAGGTAAGCTTAGTGGTTAGTTAACCTTAAAGAGAGGTTGTTCACATACTTTTTGCAAGTAATAATATCTTGCTTGCATTTAGCAGATCATAGAAAGGTATGGAGGGTAGCAACAACCAGCACTACCACAATTGCACCTAGAATAAAGATTTATTAGATATTAGTTTATATAACTTTTTATATTTTTAAATTTATGCATTTGTATAAGTATTGAAGGTATTCAACTGAACATGTTACTATTGTAATAAGTTAGATTTATGTTTTATAGTATTAACTAAGATAAATTTGTGTAAATTGTAACATACAATGTTACACTCGCAGTACTAGCACTTTAAAATACTAATGAGAAGTTAATTATGCTAATTGCAAGCACATGCATTAACTTAAAAGCACATTGTATGAAAAAATCTTTGTCTGAGGAAGTTCCACTATTATGAGGAACGAAAAACGCTTCTAGCGTTTCACAATATTGGATTGTTTTATCATTTTATCTCTGTCAGCATACAAGTGTATTTGATAATTAAACTTTAAGCCTTTTTGAACTGTCCGAAGGCTCCGTTTGATTCCGTTTTGCTCAGCCGGCTTTGCCAGGTCCCATGGATGCTGCATTCTTGGCTTTGGAGAGCATGGTTTTTACCTGTGCAGCCGTGATTACAGGAACTTTGCATTCTTCCGGTATAGAGATGGGCCCTTTAGGGGGTGAGAGGGGGTAAAGTTAGCACTGAACTTATCTGCCAGGATGTTGGCCATATCAGTTGGTTCTGTATATTTAGTGCTATTGTGCTGTAACCCAGAGCAGATTTGAGTGTTGCCATTGAGATTCTTGATATAGCTATAGAATGCTTTGCAGTTGTCTTTAGAATCAGTGGTGATTTTGTTTTCGTAACTAGCTTTGGAGGATTTTATGAGGGATCTCAGCTTCTTACTGAGGCTGACCAGGGAGTCACTCCAATCATGGGATTTTACTCTTTTTTGCAAAAGTTTCTTTTTTCTGTTGTAGAGTTTGTTTATGGCAGGGGACCACCAGATTGGCTTCCTTTTTTTGGAGGATAGCATCTTGGTTCTCTGTTAGGGATAGCACAATCCATGCACTCGTGTAAGTGCTTATAAACAGCATTTGTGTAGGATTCAGCAGTCGTACCTCTATTGTCCATCTGTATGGATGTCGTGAAGTTTGCCACTTCTGTCTTAAGAAGTGTGAAGTTGGTTTTGGAAAATTTTTTTACAGTGGTTTCCCTAATGGGGGGTGGGGGCGGAATGTGGATGTCTAAAATAATTAGCTTGTGGACGGATCTGACCAACGAGGAACTGACCTTTGATCGTCCATGTTGGTAATGACCAGGTCTAGGATATTGCTGCCCCTGGTAGGGGTGTGGATAAGCTGATCCACGGCATTGAAATTTATGAATTCCAGAAAATGTTGAGCAAAACAGTTGGTACACGAGTAGTTTTCCCAGTTAATGGTGGTATAGTTGAAATCGCCCATTATTAGGATGTTGGGTTGTACCCCAATATTTTCCAGTGCATCAAGAAATGAGGAGTCGGAATCCTGGGGCATGGTGGGGGATCTGTAGCAAGTTACAATTTGGATTGCAGTCTTGCCCAGAGTTAGTTGCACTTGGATAATCTCGGATGCATTATGCTGAGCAACTAGCCTGGAGGTGTGGATATCCTTAATGAATATGGACACGCCTCCGCCTTTAGTGTTTCGGTCCAGGTTAGGTGGCCAAAAGGTGTGGTATGAATTATAGCCTGGTAATGCAGGGGTGCTCTCTGCAGCCTTGAACCAGGTCTCTTTCACTACACAGATGTCGATATTCTCCATTTTAAGGAGTGCCCAGAGTAAATGCATTTTGAGGTTTAGACTTCTTAGCATTGAGTAGCATTACCCTCAGATTTTGCTTGCTTGAACCTGTTAAGGTGGTGAATTTGTCATTTGAACCTTGCCTAAAAAAGGCACTATAAGGGGGGAAAGAGCCTTAGCCAGTATCCGGAATCCCAAGGGCGACAGATGCAGGCCATGTCTGGCAAAGCATCGTGGTCTGTCAATCATGTCATCCCAGGCAGATACTGGATCCCCTTAGAATGGCACCAGAAGCTTACCCAATTGTTGAAGTCAATCATTTTGTCCTTGTACTGTGGTATCATTCTAGGTAATGGCAGGATGCAACTCAGGTCTAGGGTCATACCTGCCTGGGCTACAAGATCGGACAGCTTCTCCATGTCTCTTTTCATGTAGTCCAGGGAGGTACGTCTCAGGTCATTCACACCAACACGGACAATGACAGAATTATATTTGTACTTGTTGTGGAGTGACCTGAGTGTGTGCGTTATGTGGCGGATCCTGGTACCTGACAGGCAGCTGACAGTAACTTTCTTCTTGTTTAGCCTGGTGAGTGGAACATCAGTCTGTCTGACTATACAGTCAGCTATGACTAGAGTGTTGGGTACGTTGTTATGCCTTATGCGCTGTGGTTGAGTGGCACACTGAGTTTGTCGGCTATGTGTCATTTTGGTTGTGTTGGGGGGGTGGAGGTTGCTTGCGTTTCTGCTTTGAAGGTCTCTGTTGCTTGAGCAGATTTTTATTGAGAGCCTCCGCGCATGTAGGTGTGTGTTTCGTGTTTCTATGTGTGTGTTTTGGTGGTGTAGGTTTTGAGGGACTATGTGATGAGTGTGGTGTGGTGCAAGTGTTTACCTTTTCCTCTTGACTGTCTAGTCCAGTCTTGGGTGAAGAGAGCTTTGCTTCCAGTTTGGCTATATAAGTGCATCTCTCACAGGTTGTAGTGTTGGGTGGTAGGAGGACAGGGTTGTCTGTGTACATGAGGCAATTGCTGCATTGCCCCAAGATGCCAGATTCATCAGGTAGACATGAGAAAACACCGGGAGCTGACCCTTAGACATGCCTGTATAGGTGCTTATTTATTAAATACTAAAAACTGTTTTCCTCTAGACAAGTGAGTAAAGTTGAGTGCTGTAGTAAATTGTAGCTTATTTAGTGCTTACAAAGAGTTCTGAACAAGTGCTGATCTCAAAGAAACAGATTTTAGTGCTAAAACTAAAAAACTGGCTCGTTCTAAGGGAAAATTTGAAGAGTACACTTTATGGCGCCGGGAATACTTTAATCCTAGCTAAGCGGCGATGCATAAAGTGTGTGTGTGTGTGTGTGTATATATATATATATATATATATATATATATATATATATATATATATATATATATATATATATATATATATATATAAAACTGTAACAAATGTGCAAACTGATTTAAACAAATTAACCAATAAAAAGCTAAAAACGGAGCCCTGTTCCAGCAGTCTTCGATCAGACAAGTTCTAACTGCACACTCCTGCCAGACAAGTTCTAACTGCACACTCCTGTCACTAGGGTGCAGGGGAACCTTCTCCAAAAAAGATGGTCTGGATTAGTGCTCAGGTTATACAAACAAAGCTAGATTCAGCAGGTCTGAATTTATTTTCATGAATTTCTTTCATTGATTTTAATATATCTGTATATATGGTTACATATTTAGGAGATGATCACTGAGACAGTCAGACATTGTACTTGTGGTGGTGTATTTCTTAAGGTTTGATAATAAGATCTAGTCTAATAGGGAATCTGATGTCTTGCTATAATGTGTAGGCTATTAATTAGTTGTGTAAAACCAAATAAATTCATGCTAGATATAGGGAAATTAAGAGTTTATGTCTGACCAATTGACATTCATATCACCTAGTACTATTTGTTCTTGTAAAATTGTTATGGATATTCAGTGTAGGATATCTTCAATTAAGTGTAGGATATCTTCCAGTATAGCTGTATTGTCATCGGAAGGGATGTAAAGGACAGTAATGCATATTTGTTTGTAACTGTTTAATTTCTGGAAAGTAATAAAAAGCTCTGCAAAACTGAATATTGGCATCAATTTGCTGTTAGGGGAAGTGTGGTAATTGCTGGGAAACAATAAAGCAGCACCATCACCATTTCTCTTTATACAGTCATTACATATGATATTATAGCTGGGAGGTGTAATTTCGTTTATGCTGGGTTTAAGCCAAGTTTCAGTTACAGCAAGAATATCATGCTTACGTTGGGTAAAACAAGCATGTTGTTCAGCAATTTCATTTTTTATGCTTCTAACATTTATGACAATAAAAATAAAGATGTACTGCAGGACCTTTGCTGCACAGATTCATAATCTTAAATCATCTAATTTTTTCTCCAGTTTGGTCCATACTACAAGTTTCATATTTATAAGATAATAAGAAGTTATGTACCTACCATAACGTTCCATGTCAGTTGTCTTCTTCTCGCCTTCTTTCTTGCTGGATGGGTTTGGAGCCGATCCTCGGCTCCGACTCGGCCTATACTATAGCTCGAGAGCTATTTTTACCGGCTCGAGGCAGCCTTATATCCCACAATACCATGCGCTAACTCCCCAGATCTCGGTGGCAGCTAACACATAGTATACATTTATTATTATTATTATTATTACCAAATACGGTCTCCCTGCTGGTAACACTAATGATACGGGGTAACCGTAAAGGACTGTATAACATGAAAGAGAAGGACTCAGAGACCTTCAAGTCTGTCCAGGCTAGGGGGCAGGAGGGAGGGACGCAAGAAAGAGGGCGAGAAGAAGACAACTAACATGGAACGTTATGGTAGGTACATAACTTCTTAATGTTAAGTTGTCATTCTCGCCTTCATTCTTGCTGGATGGGACAGCATCCCTAGCACCTTGGTCCTGGGTGGCTCAACGGAACAGACTCCTGAGTACGGTGGAACCAAAGTCAGCTCTATTTCTGGAGGCTATATCAAGTTTGTAATGGGTAATAAAAGTATGTTGAGAAGCCCATGTAGCAGCTGCACAAATGGCATCTAATAGTAACGTTGCTTGAAAGGCTGTTGAGGTTGATAGTGCCCTAGCTGAATGAGCCTTAGGTCTAGACGGGAGTTGTTTGTGTCTCAACTGGTAGACAAAGGTAATGATGGATGTCAACCATCTGGAAAGAGTTACCTTTGATACTGGAAGTCCTTTCTTTCCTTCAGCATAAGAGAGAAAAAGCTGGTCTGACTTTCTGAATTGTTTTGTCCTGTCTAGGTAATACCGCAGCTGGCGATGAACATCCAAGGAATGTAATTTCTGTTCAGCCCTGTTTGAATAATCTGGGAAGAACACAGGCAAGTCAATAGTGTGGTTCAGATTTGATTCAGAAGAAACTTTCGGTAGAAAGGAAGGATTCGTTCTGAGAGTTACCCTGTCTTTATGAAAAACCAAATAAGGGGACGGGCAGACAATGCCTGGAGTTCCGATACCCTTCTGGCAGATGTTATAGCCACCAAAAACAGAGTTTTCCAAGAGAGAAGTTTGAATGAGCAAGAAGCTGCAGGTTCAAAGGGAGGGAGAATTAATGATGTCAGAACTAAATTTAAATCCCATTGTGGAGGAGGATCCTTAATGGGAGGTCTGAGCAAAAAAACGCCCTTGAGGAAAGCTTTACAGAGTTTGTGGGACATAATATTTGTTTCCGATAGCCCCACATGAAAATTGGCAATGGCCGCCAGTTGTAGTCTGATAGTGGCCGACAACGATCCTGAATGAAAAAGCTCCACCAGAAAATCTAGAACTTTATGAATTGGAGCGTTAAAAGGATCCAAGGACCTAGCTTCTGCCCAGAATGAAAAACGCTTCCATTTGCTCGCATAAGTCTTCCTAGTATTGGACTTATTGGAAGCAAGAATGATATCACGGACAGGAAGGGAAATAAAGGGAAGCCTGGCTATGGTTGGAAGTGGAGCAACCAAGCTGTGAGGTTGAGGGAACGAAGAGACTGGTGCAGCTTGCCTGTTAGATGGGTCAAAAGGTCTGGAAGGGGTTCCAGATGCTAGGGCTGTTCTAGATGACAGTGCAGGAATGGAAACCATAGTTGTCGAGGCCAATAAGGGGCAATGAGGATCATTTTGGATCTCAATGCGGTTGCTTTCTGAATTAATTGCGGAATCAGCGGGAAGGGGGGGGGTGCGTATAGAAGACCCCGAGGCCAATCGTGGACTAGAGCGTCTCTGGGGGGATGGCCTGGTAAAGGGAAGAGTGTGAAGAAGTCGAGGCACTTGCTGTTTTGAGGTGTTGGGAAAAGGTCGCAGCAAGGCTGGCCCCACTTCTGAAAAATTCTCTCTGTTACCGCTAGATTTAGAGACCACTCGTGAGGCATGAGAATTGTTCTGCTCAGTCTGTCCGCAATGATGTTGGACCTCCCTGGGATGTGCATTGCTATCAGAAACCGCTGAGAGGAGATTGCCCACTGCCAAAGTCTGAGTGCTTCTCGACATAGGGGGTAGGACTTTGTTCCGCCCTGCTTGTTTATGTACCACACTACAGACATATTGTCTGTTTGAATTGCTATAGTCCCGGTGGGAAGAGAGTCCTGAAGGGCTTGCAATGATAAAAGCACTGCTCTCATCTCCAGGACATTTATGTGCAGGTGGCATTCTAATTGTTGCCATGTGCCCTGGACAGTCCTGCCCTGATAATGCCCCCCCCCCCGATCAGGGAGGCATCCGTTGTCACCGTGGCAACTGGAGGGGGGAGAACAAAGGGTCTGCCCTGAAGAAGTTGAGGGGAGACCATCCACCAGGAGAGGTGTCTCTTGCAAGATGGGGTTATCAAGATGTTGCGAGTCATTGGGAGGTGTTGAAAGGACCACTGAGAAAAAAAAGCATCCACTGGAGAATTCTCATGTGGAAGCGAGCTAAAGGAAGGAGAAGGATCGCCGCTGCCATGAGGCCTAGCGTTTTCAGTACTAACTTGACGTGAATTCTGTTGGACTGAAACAGTAACTGAACATTCCGCCGTATGTCTGTCACTCTCGGAGGTGGTAATGTTGCAGACATTTCTCTGGTGTTTAGTACGGCGCCTATAAAGTTTATAGATTGACAAGGCGACAAAGAGGATTTTGCAAAATTTATGGAAATACCTAGTTTGTTGCAAATGTGAATGGTGTAATCCTGGGCTATTATAAGATGCTGTTTGGTGGTAGCAGTAATGAGCCAGTCATCTAAATATGGAAACACCTGGAATCCTTTTTGTCTCAGGTGAGCCGTGAACACCCGGGGGGGCTGTGGTGAGACCAAAGGGCAGGGCTCTGAATTGGTAATGACTGGCTCCCAGCCGGAAGCGGAGAAACCTTCTGGAGCGCCTGTGTATCTTTATATGATAGTACGCGTCCTGGAGGTCTAACGAGCACATCCAGTTGTCTCTGCCCAAAAAGGGTAGAATGGACTGCAGTGTTACCATCTGAAATTTTGTCTTCTGCACAGACTTGTTCAGTCTGCTGAGGTCCAAAATGGGTCTCCAGTCTCCTGTCTTTTTTGGTACCAAAAAGAACATGGAGTAGATTCCGGATCCTAGCTGGTCTGTCGGGACTGCCTGGATGACTCTTTTTTCTAACAGCTTTTTTATTTCTAGCTGTGCCTGACCCCTTTGTCCGGGTGGTACGTTTGGGAGGGGTCTTGGCAATTGGATCGGAGGGAAGATGAAGGGGATTTTGTAACCCTCGGATATAATCAACTGTACCCAATTGTCCTGAGAAAGGGATTGCCAGGCTTCCAGGTACAGAGATAATCTTCCCCCAACTGCCTCCGAAGGTGGACAGTTGGGCAGCGTCTCAGGGATGCTGAAAGGGTTGGTCAGGGAAGGATTCCCTGGAACCCTGGTTCTGTGGACCCCCTCTGCCCCTGGGGTGACGTCTATTATTATTCCCCCCTCTGCCTCTGGGGGGAAGTTCACCACGTGCGACTGGAGCGACTCCCTGTGGTTTGCAGAACCACATCTTTCCACCCTTCTGACCTTTAGGGTAAGGTCTAGATGGTGTGGAAAAGTGGACTCCCACGGCAGAGAGAGTCTTACCATCTTGCTCGCACCTGGTGAGGGTATTCTTCACCTGAGGTCCAAACAACTCTGAACCATCAAAAGGGGTGTTGGTGAAGGACGCCTTGAAAGGATCAGCAAAATTACAGAGTCGCATCCAGGAGTGACGTCTCAACGCAACACCTGTGCCTGCGGCCCTACTTGCTCCATCGGCTGCATAGGAGATAAGCTGCATGGAGGAGTTGGCAATGGAATTCACGGTAGCCAGCTGGGAGTTAATCTTGTCCTGATACCCCGCAGCAGAAGGATCTTGTATGGTTTCACCCAGTTCTTTGAGCAAATCTCTCTGAAGGTGGGTGAAATGACAAATAGTTCAGCGATCGCATGGCAAAGGTCGCTGAAGCAAATGTCCGCTTGCCGTACCTGTCCATGGTCCTAGACTCTTTGTTAGGAGGATGAACAGGTACAGAAGGATCAGCTAATTCCTTCTTAGTGGCAGCTGCTACCACCATAGCATCTACCGAAACACCTTTGGTTAGAAATGGTTTGTCCTCCGGAGCAGAAATAAATTTAGAGGGTCTCCTAGGAGTAGGTTCCATTGAGTCAGGAGCTGCCCATGCCTTTCTGGCCACTACTTCCATCAGTGGGTCGAAAGGAGGAGACAACCAGGAGGTGGAAGGGCGAGACCCAAAAGCGTCAAGGTAAACAGACTCGTCCTCGGAGGGTTTAAGGGTGGACCAATTCCCCCTCTGTTTCAGGATCTCTAGGATGTCTGAAAAGGAGACATCCTCAGAGGGGGATCTCGGGGAACCCTCCAACTCATCCAAGTCGGTGTCCGAAGTGAGAGACTCAGGGGAGTCTACGTGCTTCCTCTTGCACTTTTTTTTCCTAGGAGGTTCCCCTGAAGAGTCAGGGGAGGCCTCGGAGGAGGAACAGACACCCAAAGTGGGTACCCTGCACTTTGGATCTCTGCTATCAGTTGCAAGAGGATGGCCAGAGACCGTAACAGGCACTGTAGAGGGAGGAGCTGAAGAACCCAACCTTGGAGCGGACACTGAATCCAGCACGCTCCTCATCACCTCAAAAGCCCCCCTATCAGGCACCGAAGATAGTCCCGGCTTTGAAGACACCTGAACCGCCCCCAGCACCAACAGAGAAGGCTACGACAATGATGTCGGGGCCGAACTAACCAGAGCCGATGCTCCAAGAGGGAGAGTGGGGTCGGACAAGGGTCCAATGCCACTCGCCCCCTCGAAGCCGACAATGGAGTCTTGGCGCCCGGACCTCTCCACGGATGGTACCAATGAAGAGGTCGGAGCCAACGATGCCGGAGCCAAAGGTGGAAGTATCGGCTCCGACGTGGGCAAGGTTACGGTTCCGACAAACTCCGGCTCCGAACTCGACTGGAGAGTCGGAAGAGGAATCGAAGGCGGTACCAATGGAGCCACAGTCTGGTGAGACGGGCTTTGAAGCATTTGGGCCAGTGCCTGAGATTTTATGAGTCTACTGACCACCCTCTCAATATCGTGGTCGGAAATCCTAGACGACCTGGAGGAATGAGTCCTATGACTCCACTCCGATAGGAGGGGCGATCTTGGAGCCGATCGGGCGGACTCTAGTGAGGGAGATCTAGAGCGCTTGCACGCTGAAGTTGGCTCTGATACAGGTTTCGGAGCGGATATGGTCTTGCTCGTATCGGCTCCAACTGGAGCTGATGTCGGAGCAATCTCAGATTCGCCAGCCCTCGACTCAGAATCTGGAGCCGAGGGTTTGGCGGGCTTAGATGACTTCCCCGAGCCAGACTTGGACGGGGAGTCATCGGGCTTCAATAAGCCCCTCAAAATAAGTTTATTACGACGCTCCTGCAGGACTCTTGAACTAAATCCGTGACAGACGGAACAAGAGTCCTGCAGGTGCAAAGGCCCCAAACAGTAGACGCAAGAAGTGTGACCGTCTGTCAGAGACATTTTCTGACAGCACGAGTCACACTTCTTGAATCCCGAGACCTTAGCGTCTTTGGACATTGCCCTAAGGACAGTAATACAGTCAGCACACACACTCACTCGCTTACACCCAAGGGGGAGTTAAGGGGGCTGACTAAGACCACAACACACACACACACACACACACACACACACACACACACACACACACACTAAACAAAAACTAAAGCCCGTAGGCCTGATTATAAAAATTAGCTAAAGGGGTGGGTAGGGCTTAAGGAAATATCACTAATAAGTAAAACTAAATCGAAAGGGAACTAATGTAAGGGGCTAAACTATAAACTATCCCAAATTCGAAGACTTACTGAAAACATTTCTTTACTGACCTGAGCCGGTAAAAAAGGCAACCTCGCAGCGAAGTGGCAAACGAGATCTGGGAAGTTAGCGCATGGTATTGTGGGATATAGGGCTGCCTCGAGCCGGTAAAAATAGCTCTCGAGCTATAGTATAGGCCGAGTCGGAGCCGAGGATCGGCTCCGAACCCATCCAGGAAGAATGAAGGCGAGAATGGCAACTTAACATCTTCTGTTCTGAACATCACAAACCTCACTACTGTAAGCAGCATTTTAATAGCAACAGGTAGTCTGTTTTGATGATACTAGTGCTCACTGTATATGCACTACACATCTTATAATAATCTATAACTTAGAGAAAAGGACTGCAGTAATTTACTCTAGTTATTTAAACAAAATGCACTACAAGACTTTGGGAGTACAGTAACTGTGAACAATTTAATGGCTATGATACATTTAGTACACCCACAATTTCTAGAGTGGCATTTTGCAAGGGTTTCAATATACTGTATAGTAATATTTGTAATATAAAACTGTTAACAAAACTACATAATTTTTTACTTGTCATAATGTACTGAATCCTGATCCTGTGTTGTGTGAAATTTTTTCGGGTACTCATGTCCAAAGTCCAAACCCCAACTAAACATAGATCTTTATACTGAATGGGGAGTGTCACTGACTTTTGTATATTGGCAATAACCACAAAAAAAAATTGTGCATCTTCCTGCTTCATTTTGCTTGTGCTTAGGTGTTCAACTGCATTTAGTTTGCCACATTTGTTACTGCTTGTCAGTAGCTTTATACTTTATTTGAGCTGTTTTGTTACTGTTGAGACTGTCAGTTATTTTATCACATTTGCACTGTTTTAAAGCAATTTACTGACTAATTGCATGTCATTGCTGTTTAACTGTATTTCTTTGCTATTTATTACAATTCATTACTGTTTAATTGCATTTTACTGCATTTCATTACTGTTTAAAAAGCACTTATGTACTCACCATAACATTCCATGTTGAGTTGTTCATCTCGCTGTCATTCTCACTGATGGGTTCAGAGCTGATCCTTGGCTCCAATATGGCCAAATGCAAAAGCTTGTGGTGTTCAACCAGCTTGTGGCCTACTCACTATCCCATGATGCATTGGTGCTTCCCACAGATCTTGTTTGCAGCAAACAATACTGATAAATAAATACCCCGGTAGGAAGACACAAGAATACAGTAGATAAGGACTAAATATCACCAAGATTTTTCTCAACTTCCCGGTCCTCAAGAATTCTTGGTAGGGGGATTGGTGGGTAGGATGCAAGAATGAAGGCGAGATGAACAACTAACATGGAACATTATGGCAAGTACATAACTTCTTTATGTGAAGTTGTTCTAGCTCGCCTTCATTTTCACTAATGGGTTAGCGCCCCAAGCACCATCTTTCTTGGGTGGCTCACGGAAGTATATTCCTCAGAACCATGGAACCAAAGGAGGCCTTATCCAATTTGCAATGGGCGATAAAGGTATAAGGTGTAGACCATGTGGCTACTGCAAAAATGGAAACCTATGGGTAGCTTGGCCAGAAAGGATGAAGGTGTGGAAACAGCCCTAGTTGAGTGGGCCTTTAATTTATGATTTAGTGGCATGTGCACAGAGCTATATGCAAAGAAAATGCAATCTGATAACCATTTTGACAATGTGTTTTTTACCACAGGAATACCCTTCTTTGAATCTGAAAAGGAAACAAAGAGCTCTTCTGACTTTCTAATGTCCTTTGTCCTGTCTAAATAGAATCGAAGTTGCCTATGGACGTCAAGTTTGTGCAGCACATGTTCCATCTTAATGGTATATTTTGGGAAAAAAAACAGGTAATTCTATAGCTTGATTGAGGTTGGTCTCTGAACAAACCTTAGGTAAAATTACAGATTCGTCCTCAGCGATACTCTGTCATTGTGAAAAATCAAATATAGGGGTTTAATGGACAATGCATGTAATTCTGAAACCCTTCGAGCAGAAATAACAGCTACTAGAAAAATGGTCTTCCATGATCAGTATTTCAGGTCGCAAGATGAGGCTGGTTCAAAGGGGGGGGTAAGATGATTCGAGAAAGAACAAGATGTTATGTACTCACCATAACGTTCAATGTATGCAGTCCATCTCGCCTTATATTCTTACCCGTGGGTTCGGAGCCAAACCTCGGCTCCGACTCGGCCATACTCTAGCTTGAAGTCTTCAACTGGCTCGTGGCTAAGAGGTATCCCATCATGCACAACAGGTCTATTCCCCAGATCTTGTTTGCTGCAAGCTCACACACATACACACTGAGAAGAACAACCCCTAAAGAAAGGACTACTGACACCTAGAGACAATACCTCCAGGAGGGGGAAGGAGGGAGGGTTAGTAAGAATGTAAGGTGGGATAGACTACATACATCGAATGTTATGGTGAGTACATAACTTCTTGATGTTATGTAGTCCAATCTCACCTTTATTCTTACCCATGGGACAGCGTCCCTAGCACCTTGATCTTGGGTGGCTCAGTGAAAAATACTCTTGAGCGCAGTGGAACCAAAGGAAGATCTGCCTCTAGAGACCAGATCTAATTTGTAGTGGCTAATAAAGGTATGAGGCGACGCCCATGTTGCTGCAGCACAAATATCATCCATAGACATCCTAGCCTGAAATGCAGTTGAGGAAGCCACAGATCGTGTAGAATGAGCCTTCACTTTAAAGGGTAATTCTTTGCCATTGGAAGCAAAAATAAATGAGACAATCGGAGATCCAGCGAGACAAGGTTACCTTAAAAACCGGAACCCCAAGTCTAGTGTCTGAAAACGAGACAAACATTTGATCTGATTTCCTGAAATCTTTCGTCCTATGTAAATAGAAACGCAATTGTCTGTGAACATCCAGCTGATGAAACTTAAATTCTGCCTTGTTGGAGAATTCAGTAAAAAACACAGGCAACTCAATGGATTAGTTTATATTGACAACAGAGCCAACCTTTGGAACAAAGGAAGGGTTGGTTCTTAAGGAAACTCTATCTTTGTGAAACACTAAATACGGTGGTCTAATCGATAATGCTTGGAGTTCAGAGACCCGCCTAACTGAAGTTATGGCTACCAAGAATACTGTCTTCCATGACAAGAATTTAATGTCACACGTAGCTGCGGGCTCAAAGGGAGTTGAGGTGAGCTTCTGTAGTACAAAACTTAAGGTCCCATGGCATCACTGGATCAAAGACTGGAGGTCAGAGTAACAATGTCCCTTTCATAAAAGCCCTACAAAGCCTATGAGCCATAAGGTTGGGCTCACTAGCAACGTGAAAGGTAGAAATTGCTGCCAATTGCACTTTAATGGTTGCCGCAGCTGAACCTTGACTAAACAGTTGAGAAAAAAATTCCAATATTGCCGAAATAGATGCTGTATAAGGATCAATATGTCTCTCACGGGCACAAACAGAAAATCTCTTCCACTTACTGGAATAAATCTTCCTGGTAGAAGGCTTGTGGGAAGATGATAGAATATGGACCACTTCCAAGGAAAAATCATGAAGCCTGACTAAGGACAGAACTGGAGCAGCCAAGCTGTCAACCTGAGGGTCTGGATGGAGGGATGGAACTGTCCTGACATATGAGTCAGCAGATCTGGAACTGGGTCCAGAATCCAGGGCTTGTCCATTAGATAGGGTTGAAGGAAGGGAAACCAAATCTGACGAGGCCAGTGTGGGGCAATGAGGATCAATTTGCTCCCCACAGACTGTGCTTTCTGAATGACCTTCGATATCAGAGGTAACGGTGGAAAGGCACAGAGATGACCGGAGGGCCAGTCGTGAGCCAGAGCATCCCTGGGTGTCTGGTGTCTCCCCCTCCAGGGGTATAAGGGTGAAGTAGCTGCTGTATTTGGCACGGAGGGTGCTGGCAAATAGATCGCAGCAAGGCTGACCCCATCTGTGGAATATCTCTTCCGCAACATAATTGTTCAGGGACCACTCGTGAGTTATTAGGATAGCTCTGCTCAGCCTGTCGGCAATAGCGTTGGACTTCCCCGGTATATGCGTTGCAACTAGAAAGCGTTGGGAAGACACTACCCACTGCCAAACTCGAAGTGCCTCTCTGCAAAGGGAGTATGATTTGGTTCCTCCCTGTTTGTTCAAGTACCACACCACCGACATGTTGTCTGAGTGGATTGCAATTGCCCCTCTACTCTTCCCTCATCAGACCCATTATTGATTACAATGCACCAATTGGAATGTATCTGGCTAGACATTTCCAGCAGCTGGAGAGACCACAAAGGTACCTAACCAAGAGGATTACTGGCCTCAAACAGTTGCCCTATGCAGCACGATTGAAAAAGCTAAGAATGTTCGCTGTTGCATACCGCTTTCTCAGTGGTGATCACTGTCTAACGTACAGAGCCATGTCCAACCCAGAATTGTTGAACATGCTCCATCTTAGCAAAACCAAATCTACTCGAGCTACACGCTCTAGGGATATAAACCTCAACACAACAATGAATAGAACATGCTGGAGGGATAGATTCCCTTCGCAGAGACTTCCCTTACTATGGAACAGGGTCCCAATCTACATAAGACAGAGCCCCTCATTATCACTCTTCAAGAGGAACCTTGATGAGTGGATGGGTAACAGAAAGTTCACAACGGGGATCACACCAACAGCACTTCTAGATAGGGGCCAAGGGTACTAGCTGCTAGTACAAGGGTCTAGGGAACTACTAAAGGGGCGGAGAATACTGCACAACATGGCTGGGCTAATATATGCCTTCGGGCAGATAGCCCAGTACCAACCTATGAACCTATGAGAGAGCTCTGAAGTGCTTGCAACACTAATAGCACTGCTCTCATCTCAAAGACATTAACATGCAAATTGGTCTTATGATCCTGCCAAGTGCCTTGGACAGTCCTGCTGAGATAATGCCCCCCCCACCCGATCTGGGAGGCATCCGTGGTCACCATGGCAACTGGAGAAGGTGGGCCAAAGGGCTTGCCCACATTAAAATTGCTGGCCTGAAGCCACCAGCATAGATCCCACTTGCAAGTGTCCGTAATCAGAATAAAATGGGAGAGTGGGAGATGCTGCAGTGACCATTGGGTTAAAAGCAGCCACTGAAGTACCCTCATGTATAGTCTGGCAAGGGGAACTAGCATGATCGTGGCAGCCATGGTCCCTAATAACTTGAGGACCACTTCTGCCCTGACCTTCCTCAATGGTAGTAAGGCGTAGACCTGCTGTTGTAGAGCCTGAATTCTCTCTTCTGGTAAGAAGGCCCTCATGAGCACCGTATCTAGTTTGGGGCCGATAAAAATATGCTGCGAGGGCAACAAGGCAGATTTTTTCCAATTTAGAGTAATTCCTAACCATTGGCATAGTGTAATGGTGGCGCCCCTGGTCTGTAACAGTAGATGCCTGGTGGTGGTAGAAAGGAGCCAGTTGTCCAGGTACAGAAACACTTGGAATCCCTGATGTCTCAAGTGAGCCATTTGGTGAACACCTTGGGGGCTGTGGTGAGACCAAAGGGCAGAGGCAAAACTGAAAATGACTGGCTCCTAGCCAGAAGCAGAAATGATTTCTCGATGTCCTGTCTATCTTGACATGGTAATAAGCATCTTTGAGGTCAATGGAGCACATCCACACATCTTTCCCTAACAGAGGGAGTATTGACTGTAAGGTGACCATGCGGAACTTGGACTTTTGTACATGAAGGTTCAATCAGCTGAGATCCAAGCTGGGTCTCCGGTCCCCTGTTCTTTTCGGCACCAAAAAGAATCTGGAGTAAGTCCCTAATTCTACTTGGTCTGCGGAGACAGGCTGGATGGCTCCCTTTGAAAGCAACTTTTTTATTTCTAAAGTCACGGAATCCCTGTGACTGGGTGGAACGTCTGGGATTCTCTTGGATGGTGAGGGAGGAGAAGAGAAGGGGATATGATAACCTCTGGGAATTATCTTTAATACCCACTTGTCTTGGGTGACTTCTTGCCAGGCTTCTGGGTATAAAGAAATGCAACCCCCGACCAGCTCCATAGACGCACAGTCGGGCCTCCCTTCAGGAGCAGTGGTAGGGAGAACCACAAAAGGAATCACGATCCCCCTGGTTACGCGGGCCTTCTCTGCCTCTAGGGTGGCGTCTACCTGAATTTCCACCCCATCCCCTGCCTCTGGAGGGGAAATCACTTTGTGCGCCCTGAAAAAACCTCTGCGACTTCATGAACCACATTTTCCCACCCTTTTGGCCCTTGAGGCAAGGTCTAGAAGGCAGGGAAAAACGGACTCCCACTGCAGACAGGGTTTTTCCTTCCTGCTCGCACCTAGTGAGAGTGTCCTTCACCTTGGTTCCGAACAACAATGAACCATCAAAGGTGGCATTGGTGAACGTAGACATGAAGGCCTCCGTAAAATTGTACAGGTGCATCCAGGAGCGTCACCTAAGAGAGACTCCGTAACCCGCAGCCCTACTCACTAAGTCGGCCGCATATGAGATTGGCCTCATGGAGGAGTTGGTAAGGGAATATAGGGTAGACATCTGTGCATTGACCTTCTGTGCCAAGGCATCAGAAATGTTACCCTGTAGAGAATCTCCTAGCTCTTTTAGGAGATCCCTCTGGAGCCTCATAAAATGCATCAAGTAGTTCAGCAACCGCAGTGTAAAGGCCGCTGAGGTAAACACATGCTTCCCATACCTGTCCATAGCCCGGGACTCCTTGTTAGGCGGATGGACGGCAGGCGAAGTTTCAGCAAGTTCCTTCTTGGTGGCTGCTGCCACCACCATGGCATCTACTGGAACGCCTTTAGATAGATTCTCCTTGTCAGAGGAGGTGGACAAAAACTTATTGGGTCTCCTTGGGACCTGTTCCACTGTGTCATGAGTTTCCCACACCTTTCGACAGACAAGATCTAATAGCTCATCAAAAGGGGGAGAAACCCAAGAGGCGGAGGGTTGAGACCCGAAAGCCTTCAGGAACACAGACTCCTCATCAGAAAGGGATTTGGATGGCTAGCTGCCTCTCTGCTTCAGGATCTCCAGGATAGCTGAAAGAGATATCTTCAGAAGACAACTTGGGGGACCCCTCTGACTCCTCGAGGTCAGCATCTGACGTGAGAGACTCATCCGGGGAGTCAAGGTGTTTCCTCTTACACAATCTCTTTCTGGCGGGCTCCTCCAGCAAAAACTCTGGGGAGACGTCAGAAAGTTGGGGACCATTCATGGAGGAATCCTGAGGCTTAGGGTCTCCGCTGCCCATGAATAGAGTGTGATCCAAAACTGACACTGGTTCTGGTGGGGGCAGAGTATCGGTGTCGTAGGATGCAGCTGACGACCTGGCCAGCACACTCCTCATAATCTCGAAGGCTGATCCCCCTGGCTCCAAAGGCCGACTGAAGATGAAACAATAGTAGCCCTCGGCGCTGAGATGAGGTCCGAAGCTGATGTCAGGTCCAAGCTCATTCGGGCCGAAGCACCAAGAGGAAGGCTCGGAACTGATGAAGATCGATCCGAGACCTCCACCTCGGGTCCAACCAGAGAACCGTGAACCCTAGACCCCGTGGATGGAGCCGACAGGGTCGGAGCGGAAATCGGAACAGAGAGGCCAGGTGAGGCTACTGGAACCGACCTAACGGCGCCCAACAGCACCAACAACTCTGGCTCTGAAGGCCAAGAAAGGCTTGGAGGAAGAACAACAAAAGATGAAGAGGCCATACACTCCAGAGCCGACTGGGTCGGAGCCGAAATCAATTCAGCAGACACCGATGACTGAAGCAGTTTCTTCACCACCCTATCAACGCCCTCATCGGAAAGGGTCCTGGAAGATAAAGTAGGAGATCTGGATCTCCCTACAGAAGGGGACTTTCACAAAGGAGAACCCGGTCGAAAAACTAGAGACCGGCTCCGAGTCAAAATATCCGTAACCGGCTCTGAAAGGCTGGGAGCCGATACGGACTTAGTCAAGAGACTACCTTCTTTCGGCACTGAGGGCAATGGTACCGAAGAAGGAGAAGCTGTTCTAGCAACTTTCTCTGGCGGCTCTGAATAAACAGATGGAGACAGAGAGCGCTTCTTGGAAGTCTTTTTGTCTGGAGAGGATAATGCAATTGAAGACTTAGCCAAGTCTTCATCAAAGGAGTGTTTAAGCAGTCCTTTCAAAATGAGCTTGTTCTTCCTCTCCTGTAGCACACGGGGACTGAAGGAATGACAAAACAAGCAGGACTCTTGGAGGTGAATAGCCCCCAAGCAGTACACACACACACAGAGTGCCCATCAGTTAAAGACATTTTATTGCTACATTCAACACACTTTTTAAAGCCTGAAGGCCTGTGTTCCTTAGGATCCTTGGACATGCTGAAAGGAACAAATTAATACGTACATGCACTAGATCCAACTAACAAGAAACACAGCCTCTAACTCAAACGGCCCAGAAACCGGCGGGAAAACAACAGGGAGGACTAGGTCCTCTAACTTAAACGAGCCTAGCCCAGGAAAACTAAGGCAGGAAAGCACCACTAGCCAGACACAACACAAACGCTAACAGAATGCAGCACCAAACCAAAGACCACACAGAAACAATGGGGAGGATTAGGTCCTCTAACTTAAACGGGCCTAACCCATGGGGAAAGGAAACAAACGGAATACTCAAACAGCCAGACATGGGCACAAAAAAAAAAACAGCCAGAGAAACAAATACAGGCAGTAAAACACCACTATCACACACACAGAGCTATGAAAATAGCTTTTCGAGCAACAAAAAGTCAACAGTTTATAAAATTTTTATAAACAATATACATAGCCACGGCCAAAAGCGAGACCACATCTGAGCTTAACGAGAGGCAAACGAGATCTGGGGAATAAACCTGTTGCATGATGGGATACCTCTTAGCCATGAGCCAATTAACGACTTCGAGCTAGAGTATGGCTGAGTCGGAGCCGAGGTTCAGCTCCGAACCCACAGGTAAGAATGAAGGCGAGATTGGAATACATAACATCAAAATTTAGGCTCCAAAGTGTACCTGGGGATCTAATAGGTGGTCTCAAATGGATAGTACCTTTAAGAAAGGCTTTAGACAGTCTATGGGACATGATAGGAGCCCCTTGATCGCCAATATGAAAATCAGAAATTGCTGCCAATTGAACTCTAATGGTTGCTGCAGCTGCCCCTTCATTAAAAAACTTGGTCAAAAACTCTAGAATGGAAGCAATTTATGCCAAAAATGGGTCAACATTTTGGGATGCCCATATGGAAAATCTTCTCCATTTACTAAGGTATAACTTCCTGGTAGATGATTTATGAGAATATGTTAGGATGTTCAGAGCTGCAGGTGAAAGATTCTGGAATCTGGCTATTCTTGGAACTGGAGCATCCAAGCTGTCAGTCTGAGGGTGTAAAGTGCAGGATGAAGAGCCCTTGATGAATGAATCAGAAGATCCGGAACTGGGTCCAGGATCCAAGGTTCTTCCAGTAGACGAGACTACAGGAAGGGGAACCAAATCTGACGAGACCAATAAGGGGCTATTAGAATAATGATCCTTCCCAGAGTCTTGGCTTTCTGTAAAAATTTGGGTATCTGGGGGAACAGGGGGAAAGCATAAAGGAGACCCCGGGGCCAATTGTGTACGAGTGCGTCCCTTGGGGTATCCCCCAGAGTGGGGATTAGGGCAAAGTAGTTGCTGCATTTGGTGTTGTTGGGAGTTGCAAAGAGGTTGCAGCAAGGTCGGCCCCATCTGCGGAATATCCTTTCCGCTACTTCTTCTTTCAGGGACCACTCGTGAGGCAATAAAATTGCTCTGCTCAATTTGTCTGCTATCACATTGGATCTCCCCGGGATATGCGTTGCTATCAGAAAGCGCTGAGTGGATGTTGCCCACTGCCATACTCTCAGTTCCTCTAAACATAGGGGGTAGGATCTGGTTCCTCCTTGTTTATGTACTAGACCACCGACATGTTGTCTGTCTGAACTACAATAGTCCCTACAGAAAGAAAGTGTTGAAAGGACTGCAATGCTAGAAGTACAGCTCTCATCTGTAGGACACTAATATGCAGATGAGCCTAGTGTTTCTCCCATGTCCCTTGGGCTGTCCTTCCCTGAAAATGCCCCACCCTATCAGGGAAGCATCTGTGGTCACAGTGGCAATAGGAGTGGGTAGAACAAAGGGGCGTCCTACTGTTAATTGAGGAGAAGTCAGCCACCAGTGAAGATTCTTCTTGCATGCATTTGTTATTACAATCAGGTGTGACATTGGAAGTTCTTGAAAGGACCATTGTGTCAACAGGAGCTAATGCAGTATATGCATTCGACCGAAAGGAATGGCAATGATTGCTGCCGCCATTGTCCCTAATATTTTGAGCACTGTTGAAGCTGGGGCTTTTTGTTTTGAGATGAGATTCAGGACTTGTTGTAGAAGGGCCCAAACTCTTTCTGCTGGAAGCTTTATGGTCATACAGATGGTGTAGAGATCTGCTCCTATAAAAACGGACGGATGGCGATAAGGCAGATTTTTCTGAGTTTATGGTAATGCCCAATTGACTGCAAAGATTTAAGGTTGTATCCATTGCTTGGATGAGTCGATGCTCGGTGGTGGTTGTGAGGAGACAGTCGTCTAGGTATGGAAACACCTGGAATCCTAAGCGTCTCAGGTGAGCTGACACTACTGCCATGCATTTGGTGAACACTTTGGGGGCTGTAGTGAGACCAAAGGGCAGAGCTCAAAACTGATAATGACTGGCTCCCAGCCGAAAGCGCAGATGATCCCTGGATGGTCTGGCCATTTTTATGTGGTAGTAAGCATCCTGGAGATCTACTGAGCACATCCAATTGTCTTTCCCTAGAAAGGGAAGTATAGACTGTAGCGTGACCATCAGGAAATTTGTTTTTTGACAGATTTGTTCAATCTGCTGAGATCCAAAATGGGTCTCCAGTCCCCTGTTTTCTTTGGAACAAAAAAGAACCTTAAGCAAGTTCCGGATCCACTCTGGTCTGCTGGGACTGGATGGATTACTCTTTTTCTAGCAACCTTTCAATTTCTATGATTGCTTGTTCCCTGTAATAGGGTGGAATGTCCGGGATTTTTCTCACAAGGGGTGGCGGGGTGGCAAAGGGAATTGAATATCCTCTGGATATGATGCTTTGTACCCAATGGTCTTTTGTTATTTTTAGCCAGGTGTCTGGATACAAAGATAAGCGTCCCCCGACTGCCTCCAGAGGTGGACAGATGGGCCTCCTTTAAGGAGCGCTGATAGGGCTTTCCAAAGAACTGATCTCTGTCTCCCTGATTCTGCGGGCCCCCTCTGCCACATGGACGATGTCTTCCATTATTACTCCCTCCTTTGCCTCTAGAGGGGGTTTCACCATGTGCATCAAAGAAAGCTCCTTGGGATTTACAGAACCACATCTTCCCACTTTTTCAACCTTTAGGATATGGTCTGGTAGGGGTGGAAAAATGGACTCCTACAGCAGACAGAGTCTTTTCCATCTTGCTTGCACCTGGTAAGCGTTTCCTTCACTTTTGGTCCAAAGAGGGACGAACCATCAAAGGGGGTGTTAACAAAGGATTCATAGGTTCATAGATTAGTACTAAGCTAACTGCTCTTGTGAGTCATTTTAAGCCTAGCCAATTATCCCTTGTGAGATTCAAACCCTGCACTTTGTGTTTGTAAGGCAAACACCTTAGCCATTAGGCCACCCTCCCAAACCTGGTGATGGATGACTTATAGGACACCGCAAAAAAACATAAAAGCATCCAGGGGTTTCTCCTAAGAGATATTCGTGAACCCGCTGCTCTACTCGTTCCATTAGCTGCGTACGAAATCAGACGCATGGAGGAGTTTATAAGGGAATTTAGGGTAGCAGGCTGGGAGGTTCCCTTATTTGAGACCACCACAGCTACTGCACCCTGATGAGCATCTCCCAACTCCTTAAGGAGATCTCTGTGCAGTCTAGTAAAATGTGTAAGATAGTTCAGGAATCGAAGAACAAAGGCTGCTGAACTAAACATGAACTTTCCGTATCTGTCCATAATCCTAGAATCCCTATAAGGAGGATGAACAGATGTAGAGGTCTCTGACAACTCCTTTTTGGTGGCTGCTGCCATCACCATAGCATCAACGGGTACTCCTTTGGTAAGGAAGGTCTTGTCATGGGGTGGCGTTATGAATTTGCTAGGCCTCTGAGGGACCGGTTCCATAGTATCCGGGGACTCCCATGTCTTCCGAGAAACAAGATCTATCAGTTCATCAAAAGGCAGAGTCACCCAAGAGGTGGAGGGCTGTGAACCGAAAGCCTTCATCAGCTCCGAACACTCTGGCTCCGAAACCTCGTGTCGAATCGGAGAAGGAACAGTAGTCATGGGCTGGGTCCTAGTCAGTTCCGAAGCCTCAGGGGTCGGCCCAGACAAAATTTTTGCTAGTGCCGGTGTCTGCAGAAGCTTTTGCACCACTCGATCCACGTCCTTATCAGATAGTGTTGAGGACCTGGAAGAAGCTATAGAAGAAGCCACTGATTGCAGGATTGGAGATTTTAAAGTAGAAAACACTGGCTCCAATATCGAGGAGCGGCTCCTATGATCAACAACAACCTCCGGTTGCAAAAGCAATGGAACCGAGGTGTCAAGTCTGACTTGGTTTAGTGGTCAATGAACCCTTTTTTGGCTCAGACCCAGAAGATGATTTGGAAGACAAAGTCTTGGAGGATTTTAAGGGCTTGTCCAGTTTGCCCTTATCTAAAGACTCCTGGAAAGAGGACTTCAATAATCCCCTAGCTATTAGTTTGCTCCTACGTTCGTGAAGAACACGAGAACTAAAGGAGTGACAGATGGCATAGTTCTCCTGTAGGTGAACCTCACCTAAACAATAAACACATTCTATGTGACCATCTGTTATCAACTTTTTTTTTGTCCACATTTAGGACACTTTTTAAATCCAGATTTAGCTTTCTCTTGCTGAGACAATGCAGAAACTATAATTACTAACTGTACCTGGACCACAATGCAACTGTTAAAGGCAAGAACACACTATATGCCTAACTATAAAGGAAACGCACAGTAATATATATATATCTAAGATAATCCTAATAAAAACCACAGAGCTCTAACTACTAAAATATTATAACAACAACACACACAGTATAAAAAATGAACTACTGTCCTAAAAACCCAGGCTTAAGCTAAACACACTCTAGGGTAGTGAAAATTCACTATTTAAATAACCCTCTAACTTAAACGAGTTGGAGAAATAAATGGCCTAGAAAAAAACAGCCACTAACAACTAGCAAAAAACACATACTAAGTTTTAAAGCCAAGTTATTAATGTGAGGAAGAAAAACTATCTAACTACTAAGCTAAAATACTAGAACTAACTACTAAGCTAAACTATCAATTTTGTATCAAATATCAAACTTATACTGGCCAGAGCTGTCGAAGAACTCCCGATCTATTGCAGCGGCAAACGAGATCTGAGGGAAGCACCAGTGTATCATGGGATAGAGAGTAGGCCACAAGCTGGTTGAAGACTTCGAGCTTTTGTATTTGGCCAAGATGGAGCCGAGGATCAGCTCCGAACCCATCAGTGAGAATGAAGGTGAGACAGAACAACTTCACATCTGTATTTTTTCATAATGTGATTTCTGTTTTTGTCTGTAAGTGGTTAATTTGTGCTATTCTGTGAGTTTTGCTGTGTTTTTAACCCTTAAATTGAGTAGCATAGTCTGATACAGGTTTGCTGCAGCTACACTGTTTTTAATCCTTTGTGAAGTATTCCAGCTACAATTTTTTCCCTTAGCAGCACTTGTGTGATCCCTAGCATACTACTCTTAGACCTTCCACCCTTTACCCTCTTAGCTCTGTTTGGCCTCTCTCCCTTAGTCTCTGACAAATATGGATGGAAAATTTCCTATTCTTTCTCCTGCCAGTCTGGTTGATATGGGCATGGGTATCCTGAGACAGTGTAGCAACTGCCTCATGTACACAGACAAACCTCTACTACTTATACCTAGGAACACAATTTGTGAGAGATGCAATTACATTAATAACCTAGAGTCAAAGATCACTCCCTCGCAAGCCAGTATATCTGATACTGAGAAGGATGTCAACACAAACACCACACCTCAAACACCACCCACACCTACACAACACACACCCACATATGCGGAGGTCCTCAAAATAATATACTAAAACAAGAGAGTGCCAAGGCAAAAATACATGCAAACTCCACTGCCCACAGTCCACACACCTGTCTCTCACAGCCACTATGGCCTAAACATAAACATATTAGTCATAGGAGATTCTAGTGTGAGACACACAGATGTACCCCTCACCAGGCTGGATAATGAGAAAGTCACGGTTAGTTGTTTGTCAGGTGCCAGAGTCGGCCACATCACCCATGCACTCAAGTCTGTCAACAACACGTACTGTTATGACTCTGTCTAGCCGATGCTGGTGTGAATGACTTGAGACGTACCTCCCTGGACTATATGAAGAGAGACATGATCGAGCTTGCTGAATATTTGTCCCAGGCATGTATGTTCCCAGCCTTAAGCAGCATTCTACCGTCACCCAGAATGATGTCTCAATACAAACAGAAAATGACTGACTTTAACAACTGGTTTAGTTTCTGGTGTCATTCCAATGGGATCCAGTACCTGACAGCCTGGGAAGTCATGACTGACAAACCAAGATGCTTTGTCAGAGATGGCCTGCATCTGTTTCCCTTGGGCTTCAGGCTCTTGGCAAAGGCTCTTGCCTCCCCATAGTGCCTTTTTTTAGGAAATGCCATGAGGTCATAACTACCGGCATGAACATTTCATCAAAACGCAAGTTAAAGGTTATGCTGCTAAATGCTAGGAGTCTAAGCATGAGACTGCACTCATTCCAAGCATTCTTAACCCTGGAAGATGCTGACATTTGTGCAGTCACAGAAACCTGGTTGAAAGCTGAGGAGAGCACCCCAGCCACACCAGGTTATTCATCCTATCATACATTCAGACCCCAAACCATTGGCAGCAAAGCAAAAGGAGATGGAGCTGCAATATATATAAAAGACATACAGAACTCCAGGCTGGTCAAACAGTATGATGCACAGGAGACACTCCATGTGCAGTTAACCATTGACAGGGCCCCCATTCAAATCATAGCTAGCTACGGTCCCCCAACTTTGACTCAAAATGCCCACTCCACCTATCTGGACCTCTTCGAATCTATCAAGATTCAACCTTTTATCTTGATCCTGGGCAAGTTTAACTATCCAACCATAGACTAGAATAACTATTTATCCCAAAACATAAATGCCCAGAGATTTCTTGATTTTGTCAATGCAAATGCCTTGGACCAGCTTGTCAACACCCACACAAGAGGTGAAAATATCTTGGACTTGCTATTAACCAACATGAGTAACCACTGCAGCATCACTATAGTGTCATCCTCCCTAGTAACATCCAACCACAAAGCGGTCATTTTCAAAGTCACCATCTCCCCCAACTAGGGTCAAACAAAACAAAACAAAAAATTCTCCAAAGCTGATTATGACCTCCTGAGGGAAGGTATAAACAGCTTCACAGCCCTCTCCCCTTCCATAGGACTGGCACATATGTCCAAACCTACACAAAAGTACTATGCGGGCATTTATACAGCTGCCTGGAATCATGAATACCAGACAGGACAAAATCCTCCTCCTCCTCCTCCTCAAGGAAGAATAAACTTATCTGGTGGACATCTGCAAAAAATAAACTCTATAATAAAAGGAAAAAAATTGCTGTCCAGGAGCAGGTGCCTAATTGGAAGCAATCTCTCCATAGCCTGAACAAGCAAATAAGAGCACTGGTGAAATCCTCCAAAGCAAACCGAGTCCAAACTGGCCACATCTACCAAAGACAATCACAAGGCTTTCTTCACTTATGTCTGCAATCTCAAGGGAAGCACCCAGGCCTGCTCATAACTGGTGGTCAAGGACACCACATATACAAATGCAGTAGATATAGCCAACCTGCTGGCAAATAGGTTCAGTGAAAACTTCACCCCTCTGTCCACCCATTAGTAAATCAGGACATCCCTAGCACCTGCCCCTCTCCCCTTATCTCTAGGGAGCAAGTCATTACTGCATTCTACAGCCTTCGTGGGACTCTATAACATCCCAGGCTGCATTCTACATTTTATTTTATTTATTTTACATTTGTTGACCGGGCTAGTCCAACTGGATACATGTCCATTTTCAGTAGAGGCCCAGGGAGAAAAACTCCACAAAACACACTATCAATTATACTATGTGACATTTACAAATGCAGGTATATTTACAGACATTTTGCCATTCATTACATTTCATAGCATTTCTGTAAACAGAATTATGGTACATTTCAGCTATGGTTAGCCATTCTAATGACATTTTTGAATATAGGAGCACACACTCTTTACAGTTAACAGAAAAGTAACTAGCTTATACAGCTATGGTGATTAGTACCTAGAAAAAATTGAGGTAGTCAGGGTTAGCACAAGGGCATAACCACTGTGATTTAAGGTATGGTTTCAGTTTGCTTTTAAATAGTGTTGTTGAGGAAAGGGCGGTTAGGTCACTGGGGAGGGAGTTCCAGGTTGTACCCATAGTATTAGAGAACAAGGAATCACCAACCATATTGTTAGTTTTACCTATTTGTACAAGATAGTTTATTTGATGAGCGAAGGGTCTTGAGGTTATTATAGGGGGTGATAAGGTTTGTAAGTACTGGTGTGTTAGTAGTTTGGTACAGGATCTGGTGGGCAACTGTTAACTGGTTAAATAGTAGTAGATTTGGCAACTCTAGCCATCCTAACTCTTAAGATTATCACAGTGATGGGTTCTGAAGGCAGACCCAGTTGCAAATCTGACAATATTATTGTAGGAGATTGAAAGTTTGTTCAGGTTGTTTTTACATAGTTTAGTATATATAGGCGAGGCATAGAGAAGGGTAGAGATTAAGTGGGTACGGGCAATGGTGGTCCTGGCTAGTGGAGTCAGAAAGGGTTTAATCTTGTATAGGGATCCTAATTTTTTTGTTGACTGTTTTTATAGTACTGTTAATATGGGAATCAAAGGTAAGGTTGTTGTCAATTAGTACCCCAAAGGTTTAGTAGTAGAATCAGGAGATATAATAGTACCATTGCTTGATGTCACAATAAATTTAAGTGGGTAGGCCCTACGGGTGGGAGTGAATAGTAGAAGTTTTGTTTTTTTGGGGTTCAGGATGAGACATGAACTCAGGCAGGAACTTGCAGCTCCATTAGGCACCCTATTCAACCAAAGCCTGAGTACTGGCTTCTTCCCAGCTGAGTGGAGGACAGCCACTGTCATCCCTTTTGCACAAAGGTGGAGCGTCCACTGATCCAGGAAATTATAGACCCATCAGCCTAATTAGCCTGATCTGCAAGGCCATGGAGTGGATTATCATGGGCCTCATTAATAAAGCAACTGACAACCACCGAGCACTCATTCCCATACAGTTTGGTTTTGTCACGGAAGGTCATGCCTATTAAATTTGGTCAACTTCTTTGAGACAGTCACCAAAGCCATGGAAGAGGGGAAGATGGTGTGCACCGCCAACCTTGACCTGGCCAAAGCCTTCGATACTATTCCCCACTTGGGTATAATAGATAACTCTCTCAATTAGCCATCAATCTGTATGCTACCAAATGGGTAGCAAACTGGCTCACTGATAAAACCCACCTAGTCAAAATAGTGGAAGCCTCCTCAAGCAGTCGATCCGTAACGAGTGGTGAATCCCAGGGATCGGTCTTGGGGTCTTTGTTGTTTGGAATATACTTTTCTGAGCTGCAGGCCAAAATCAGTGGGCTATGGCTAACCAGCTATGTAGATGACTGCAAGCTGGGCGCTGTCATCAATTTCCCTAGTGATCCTTCAAGAGGGTCTCACCCAAACAAATGACTGGTGCTAGAAAAATGGCTCAAACTGAATGCCAAAAAATGCATCATCATCCCCTTTGGGGAGAGTGACATCCCCACAAATTACCACATTAACAACAAGGTCCTAAGCATGCAATCAGTCGTGAGGGACTTGGGCACCCAGGTTGATAGCAAACTGACTATTGACCGCCATAGTGCCTCCATTGTACAGAAAGCTTTCTAAGTGGCTCACTGCATTAGTAAGGTATCTCATCCAGGGACAAGGCGGTCATAACATCCCTGTATTCTTCCCTTATAAGACCCATTATTGAGTACAATGCCCCTTTTGGCATGTACCTCACAAAGCACATGCAGCATCTGGGCATACCACAGAAGTTCCTCACCAGGAGAATCAAGAGCCTCAAACATCTACCCTACACAGATAGGCTAAAGGCCCTGTCCCTCTACTCAGTCTCCTACAGACTCCTCAGAGGTGACCTCTGTCTGGCATACAAAGCACTCTCAGACCCCGTCTTGATGGGACTGCTGCATATCCCCAGGGCAAGCTCCACTCGAGTAAACTGCAAACGTGACCTCAATCTGGTCTGTGACATCAATATGACTTGTTGGCAGGACAGATTTGTGTCCCAGAGACTCCGCCTTCTGTGGAATAGACTCTGGCTCCATGTCAAGTAGAGTACCTCATTAACCCTTTTTAAGCGCAACCTGGATAACTGGATGGGGAACAGAAAATACACCCCTGGGATTCCACCTGTGTCCCTGCTGAACAGGGTATCGGGTGCTGACTTATCGGAACATGGGCTAAATTCTTGGCTAGGCTTGCAAGGGCCTCAGGTCCAATAGCCTAGTAACTTCCTATGATCTTATTTTGGAATGGTAGTTTTATTTAAAAGACCAATACTTGTACAAAAAAATGGAATTATTAAGAATGCTATATTTGCAATGAAACAGCTGTAAAATGACTTTTCATTGTTAGTTTAAGTATCCATTCCTGTTATAAATACTGTTTACTTTAAGTTTGTTTTACCAAAAAGTTTACCTCTGCATTAACCTACATCACTTTCTGTTGTTGATTTCTACTCAATATTATCAAACCTATTTCTTTTTTTTACACTTTATTTTCACCACCCTTTGTTCTAAGTAACCCAATTAATTCACAATCTTGATTTTTTACTGTTGTATTATTATTGTACTGTAATATTATACTATATTATATTATATCATTAACAATCTTGATTTTTTTACTATTGTATTATATATTATACTATATAATGTCCATCTTGCAAAATTTGTTTTACCCCCCCCCCCATCAACCTTTAACTAATATCACGTCTTATCCTTGCTAATTTTTACTCAATAATATAAATAGTATAAACACAAGCTTTTATTTTTGTTTATGGCACAAAGTTTGTACTCCCTGGCAGGGTCTGAAAATGATCTACTACGATCAGTGCTTTGCTCTGGCTAACCAATCAAAATAAAAACTTACAATATACTACATATTTCTGACCACCTCTAAAAAACAGGTGAAAAGAAGTTGGATCGTCTTTGTATATGTTTTATCATCAGACATCTAAGCTGTTATCAATTCTTGGGATTTTTAAGGGAGACGGCAAAGTGATTTATGGAGGAAAGATTTAACCTTCCTCACTACAGATGTGGCAGACTTATTTACTGTTATCCCTAAAGAAAAAGGGCTGGAATCCTTCTACAATAGTATTCTCCTGCATACCTTCTTCTCAAATGATAACATTAACTTAATAGTAGAATTTATGTCGATAGCATTGGTTATTAATTATATTTTATTTGAAGGAGAGCTGTTTAAACTAACTAGGGGCATTGCCATGGGTGCTTCTTGCACCATGGCTTATGCCAATCTAGTATTACTGGACTGGGAGAAGAGATTTGTTTTTAATTCTGCATTTTGTTTACAATATGAGTTTATACATAAGATATTTAGATGATATTTTTATTCTTTGGAATACGCTGGAAAAAGAAGTTCTGTCTTACCATAATGTTCCATCTGTGTTGTTGATCTCCGTTCATTCTATACTGATGGGTTATCGGTTCCGTCCTCGGAAACAAGCCGGCCAATATCAAGCTCGCGTCAGCCAAAAATTCTCCAGCCAAGGTCTTACCCAGAATGCTCTGCTCCCTGTTACCTCAGATCGAGTTTGCAAGTTGATAGATAAAAGTAGAGGCTACCTCTGGTCATAACAGACCTACAAGAAAGGAGTACACGAGATCAACCAAGAACCTCCGGATGGGGGACGGAAGGTGGGAAGTAATGAATGAACGAAGATCAACAACACAGATAGAATGTTATGGTAAGAAATAACTTCTTTATCTGATGTTGTTAATCTTCATTCATTCTTTACTGATGGGACAGAGTCCCCAGATACTTATATTCCTAGGTGGCCCTCATAGGACATTCCTGAGAACCATGGAGCCAAAGGAAGCTCTACCTCTGGAGGTCAAATCCAATTTGTAATGAAGAATTAAGTATGAGGTTTGGCCCAAGTTGCAGCTGAGCAAATATCATTGAGGGAAGCCTTAGCATGGAAAGCTGTTGACGTTGCCATAGATCTTGTAGAATGTGCTTTGACTCTATGAGGCAAGGTGAAATTGTTTTTGCTGTAGATTAAAGGTTATACAATTTCTCAACCATGAAGCCAATGTAACTTTTGACACAGGATGACCCCGTCTAGGTCCAGAAAAAGACAAACAGTTGGTCTGATTTACGAGTAGATTTTGTTCTGTCCAGATAAAATTGTAATTGCTTATGAACATCCAAGGAGTGCAGACAATACTCTCTCTTGTTAGAATGGTTAGGAAAGAACACTGGAATGTCAATAGACTGACTGATAGATCGCTCTGACACCACTTTTGGTAAAAAGGTAGAATTAGTTCTCAGTGATACCCTATCCTTATGGAAGATAAGATAGGGAGGTTTGATGCAAAAGGCCTGGATTTCTGACAATCTCCTGGCCGATATGATTGCAATCAAAAAAAGTTTTCCAAGAGAGATATTTTACATCACATGAAGATGCAGGTTCAAAGGAGGAAGCTGTTAGAGCTTGCAGAATCAAAGCCAAATCCCAAGGTTGTACAGGTACCCCTTTCAAGAAAGTCTTACAGAGTCTGTTTTGGACATAGGTGAAGAATCTTGAAAACCAATATGAAAATCTGCGATGGCAGCTAAATATACACAGATAGTAGAGGCAGACACCCCAGAGTGGAAAAGATGTGATAAGTAATCCAATAACACAGAGACTTGGGCTGACAAGGGCTCTAATTGTTTATTTGCTGCCCATAGAGGGAACCTTTTCAATTTGTTAAGATAGTTTAGTCTGGTGGACGATTTATTAGATGCAATAAGAATATTGCGCACAGGAGGACGAAAGGTTTTCATGCATGGCAATCACTGGAAGTGGAGAAACCAAGATGCCTGTTTCAGGGTTGTTATATTGGGGTGAATCAGACCCTGTGGATGGGAGATCAATGTTGGGAATGGATTGAGGATCCATGGTTGGTCTAGCAGGTGAGGCCAGAGGAAGGGAAACCAGACCTGTCGAGGCCAATATGAAGCAATGAGGATCACTTTGCTCTTCAACTGTCATGCTTTCTTCAGAAATTGGGAGATGAGGGGAAGAGGAGGATAAGCATAAAGCAGACCTGAGAGCCAAACGTGGATTACAGCGTCCCTCAGGGGATCAGGGCAAAGTAGTTGCTGCACTTGTAGTTGGTTGGGAAAGCAAATAGGTCACAGCAAGGCTGGCCCCAGTGGTTGAAGGTTTTTGCCGCTATCAGAGGATTGAGGGACCACTCGTGAGGCTGCAGAATGAACCTGCTCAATTTGTCCTCTATCACATTGGAGATCCCGGGAATGTGCGCTGCAATCAGAAAGCGGTTGTAAGCTATCGCCCAATGCCATATTCTCAAGGCCTCTCGGCATAACGGGTAAGATCTGCTGCCCCCTGTTTGTTGATGTACCAGACCACTGACATGCTGTCTGATTGGATCACAATAGTTCCTGAGAGAAGGATGGAGTGAAATGCTTGCAACACTAGAAGCACCGCAATCAGTTCCAGGACACTGATATACAAAAGGGCCTCTGTCTCTGACCAGATGCCTTGGACCGAGTGTCTCTGACATAGCCCTCCCCCCACCTCATCAGGGAGGCGTCCGGGGTCACCGTGGCTATTGGTTGATGGGGGTTGAAAGGGTGAGACCATTGTTGGGGATTTCGAGGCATCCACCAGAATAAATTTTGCTTGCATCTCCGAGTTACACTTATCTGAAAAGACAAAGGATGTTGTAGAGGGTACCACTGAGTGAGAAGTAGCCACTGAAGAAGCCTCATGTGGAATCTGGCTAGTGGAACAATGGTAATCAAGGCTGCCATTGACCCCAATAGTTGGAGTATAGATTTGTGGTGACAGATCAGTGATTGAACTTGTTGTCTTATTGTCTGAAGTCTGTGTTTTGGAAGAGATCCTGTGCAATTTCTCTTGTCCAACAGTACCCCTATAAATTCCAAAGACTGAGTTGGGGTTGTGGATTTCTCCCAGTTTATAGTGATTCCCAGGCTTCGAGCTGTTAAGAGAGTATACTTCAGGGCTTCTTCCAGTAGATGCTTGGTGGGTGAGGAGCCAGTCATCTAGATATGGAAACATCTGGAATCCTTGAAGTCGCAAGTAAGCAATAACCACTGCCATGCATTCTGTGAACTCTCTGGAGGCTGTAGAGAGACCAAAGGGCAGGGTCAAAACTGTTAGTGACTGGCTCCCATACGGAAGCCGAGGGATCTTCTTGAGCTTTTGTCCATTTTTATGTGGTAATACGCATCTTGAAGATCTACAGAGCACATCCAATCATCTTCTTCCAGAAGAGGAAGGATAGACTGAACTGTGACCATCCAGAATTGTTCTGTTTTTACAAATTTGTTTAGTGTACTGAGATGCAAAATTGGTCTCCAATCCCCTGTCTTTTTTGGCACTAAAAAGAACCCTGAGTAAAAACCGGATCCTATCTGATCTGGGGGGACCGTCTGGATGACTCTTTTTTTTTTGTAGCAGCTTTTGAATTTCATGTGCTGCTGTTTCCCTTGGACTGGGTGGAACGTCGGGTTATATTCTTGATGAGACTGGGCAAAGATGAAAGGGGATGTGATAGCCTCTGGATATAATCCGTTGTATCCAAGAGTCTGTTATCTTTTGCCAGGCAGCTGGGTACTAAGAGAAACGACCCCCAACTGCTTCCAGAGGTGAGCAGTTGGGCAGAGCTTCAGGAGTGCTGATAGAGTTGGCCAAAAAAAGAATCTCTGGAACCCCGGTGTCGCGGACCTCCTCTGAACCGAAAGGGGCGTCTTCCATTGGAGTTTCCCCCTTTGCATTTAGGGGAGAGCCTTTAGGGGGGAACTCGGCACGTGTATCCCAGAAAGAAGCCTGTGATTTCTTGTGCCAGATCTTTCCGCTCCTTTGATTTCTGGAGTAGAATCGCTGAGGAGTTGAGTTTCCGACACCAATGGCAGAGAGGGTCTTGCCATCTTGTTCGCACCACGCCAGCGTATCCTTGACTTTAGGGCCAAACAAAGAAGCGGCCTCTATGGAGGCATTCATGAAGGAAGCCTTAAAAGAGTCCGCAAAGTTGCAACGGCGCATCCAAGCACGTCGTCTGGAGACTATACCTGCGCCTACCACACTAGCTGCCCCTTCCATTGCATGAGAAATAAGATGCAAGGATGAGTTGGAAATGGACTCTAGGGTGGCTATCTGAGATGCCACATTATCACAGACTTCGTCAGAAACAGCTCCTGCTAAGGTTTCAGAGAGCTGGTTGATAACATCTCGCTGAAGCCTGGTAAAATGTGCCAAATAATTCAAAGACCTTACGGCGAAGGTCAATGAAGCAAATACACGCTCCATAATCAATCAATCGCCCGGAACTCCTTGTTGGGCGGATGGACAGTTTGGCTCTCTTCTGCCAAATCCTTCTTAGTAGCAGCTGCCACCACCATAGCATCTACTGGAAAACCTTGTGACCAATGGGTATGCTCAGCTGGGGACGATAGTATTTTATCTGGTCTCTTGGGTATTCCATGGTGTCAGGAGCCTTCCATGCGCAGTTCCATAGGTAAGTACTAGGCTATTGGCCCTAGGGTCTATATAAATCTAGCCAAACGGTACCCTGGCTTTTGCCACCCAATAAAATTATTTTTCTGTGCCCCTGTCAAGCAGAGCCACAGAAATGATCCCCAGGGTGAATTTCCCATCTCCCATCCAATCATCAAGATTTCTCTTGAAGAGTTCTAATGAGGAGCTTGGTTTGATATAGATAGGTAGTTTGTTGCAGAGTATGAGAAGTCTCTGGGACAGAAATCTATCCCTCCAGCATGTTCTGTTTATTGTGGTGACAAGGTTTAGGTCCCCCTAGAGCATGTAGCTCGGAGGGATTGGGATTTCTTTACGTGGAACATGTCCAACAGCTCTGGGTTTGACATAGCTTTGTATGTTAGGCAGAGATCGCCTCTGAGTAGGCGATATGTGACAGAGTAAAGCTGGAGTTTTTTGAGACGGTCTGCATAGGGCATCTGTTTAAGGCCGGTAATACTCTTTGTGAGGTATTTCTGTGGCCTTTCCAGTTGTTGTACATGTCCTGTGAGGTACATACCAAAAGGGGCATTGTACTCTAAAATGGATCTAATGAGTGATGAGTAGAGGGGAACAATGACCTCTTTTTTCCTGGATGAGAAACCTTTTGTGATGAGGTGTGCTACGTAGAAGGATTTCCTGACTACTGTGGCGATGTGAATATCAAAAGAGAGACTACTGTCCACCTGTGTCCCAAGGTCTCATCACACTTTCGGCGTTAAGTAGACTACCGCCTATGTGGTAATTCATGGGTACAGAGTTTTTACCGAAAGGGATGACAATGCACTTTTTGGCATTGAGCTTGAGGTCATGGCTTTGACACCAGGCATCTGTCTCAGTGAGGCCCTTTTGTAGGATGTCCACATCGTTAGGAGTTTTGATTATGGCTCCTAGTTTGTATTCATCTGCAAACTTTGCTAGCCAAAGACCTTCTGTGTTAGCCTGTACTTCAGAGAAGTAGATACCAAACAGGAGAGGACCTAGGACTGAGCCCTGTGGTACTCCACTTGTCATTGGTCTGAAGTTGGATTTAGAGTCTGCTACTTTCACAGTGTGGGTTCTGTCAGTGAGCCAGCTGGCAACCCATCTTGTGACATAGGGATTTATACCTAGTTTAGTGAGTTTGTCTATAATTCCAGAGTGGGGGATGGTGTCAAAAGCCTTGGCGAGATCTAGATAGGCTGTGTGAACCACCTTACCCTCATCTACGGCTTTGGTGACTGCTTCAAAGAAGTCTATCAGGTTTAGGAGACATGATCTGCCTTTTACAAACCCAAACTGGGTAGAGTCCAGAGTTTGGAAATTACCAATGTCATTGTTTATAAGTTCCATGATGATACGCTCCATAACCTTGCAGACCAGGCTCGTCAGGCTAATGGGGCAGTAGTTCCCGAGGTCCGTGGTGGCACCCCCTTTGTGGAGTGGGAAAACCGTTACTGTGCGCCATTCAGTGGGCACAAAGCCTGAGGTGAGGCTATGATTGAACATGGTACTTAGGTGGGGTGCCAGTTCGTTCTGTAGTTCATGTAGAACGCTGCCTGGGATGGTGTCAGTTCCCATGGATGCTGTGTTCTTGGCTTTGGAGAGTGTGTTTTTTACCTGTGCAGCCGTGATTACAGGAACTTTGCATTCTTCCAGTATAGAGATGGGTCCTTTAGGGGATGAGAGAGGGGTAAAGTTAGCAGTGAACCTATCAGTTGGTTCTGTATATTTAGTGTCATTCTGCTGTAACTCAGAGCAGATCTGAGTGTTGCCATTGAGATTCTTGACATAGCTACAGAATGCTTTGTGGTTGTCTTTAGAATCAGTGGCGATTTTGTTTTCTTAACTAGATTTGGAGGACTTTATGAAAGATTTCAGCTTCTTACTGTGGCTGTCCACGGAGTTCCTCCAATCATGGGATTTTACTCTTTTTTGCAACAGTTTCTTTCTTCTGTTGTAGAGTTTGTTTATAGCAGGGGACAACCAGATTGTCTTTCTTTTTTTTGGAGGACAGTATCTTGGTTCTGTTTGGGATTGCACGATCCATGCCCTCGTGTAAGTGCTTATAAAGTGCAACTGTTTAGGATTCAGCAGTCGTACCTCTACTGTCCGTCAGCATGGGTGTCGTGAAGTTTGCCACTTCTGTCTTAAGAAGCATGAAGTTGGCTTTGGAGAAATTATTTACGGTGGTTTCCCTAATGGGGCGTAGGGGTGGGATGTGGATGTCTAGGGTGATTTGCTTGTGGTCGGATCTGACCAACGAGGAATTGACCTCTGGTGTGGAACACCTGCTGCCCATGTTGATAATGACCAGGTCTAGGATATTGCTGCCCCTGGTGGGGGTGTGGATAAGTTGATTCAAGGCACTGTAATTTATGAATTCCAGAAAATGTTGAGCACAGGAGTTGGTACATGAGTAATTTTCCCAGTTAATGGTGGGGTAGTTGAGATCACCCATTATTAGGGTGTTAGGTTGTACCCTAATATTTTCCAGTGTATCAAGAAATGAGAAGTGGGAATCCTGGGGCATGGTGGGGGATCAGTAGCAAGCTACAATTTGCAATGCGGTCTTGCCCAGAGTTAGTTGCACTTGGATAATCTCGGATGCATTATGCTGAGCAACTAGCCTGGAGGTGTGGATATCCTTAATGAATACGGACACGCCTCCGCCTTTAGTGCTTCGGTCCAGGTTAGGTGGCCGAAAGGTGTGGTATGAATTATAGCCTGGTAATGCAGGGGTGCTTTCTGGAGCCTTGAACCAGGTCTCTGTCACTGCACAGATGTCGATGTTCTCCATTTTAAGGAGTGCCTCGAGTGAGTGCATTTTGAGGTTTAGACTCCTAGCATTAAGTAGCATTACCCTCAGATTTTGCTTGTTTGTACCTGTTATGGTGGCGAATTTGTCATTTGATTCTTGCCTAAAAAAGGCACTATAGGGGTAGCAAGAGCCTTAGCCAGTATCCGGAATCCCAAGGGTGACAGGTGCAGGCCATCTCTGGCAAAGTATCGTGGTTTGTCGATCATGTCATCCCAGGCAGACAGATACTGGATCCCCTTAGAATGACACCAGAAGCTTAGCCAATTGTTGAAGTCAATCATTTTGTCCTTGTACTGTGGTATCATTCTGGGTGATGGCAGGATGCTACTCTGGGCTAGGGTCATACTTGCCTGGGCTACAAGATCAGAAAGCTCCTCCATGTCTCTTTTCATGTAGTCCAGGGAGGTATGTCTCAGGTCATTCACACCAACATGGACAATGACAGAGTCATATTTGTACTTGCTGTGGAGTGACCTGAGTGCATGCGTTATGTGGCAGATCCTGGCACCTGACAGGCATCTGACAGTAACTTTCTCCTTGTTTAGCCTTATGAGTGGAACATCAGTGTGCCTGACTATAGCGTCACCTATGACTAGAGTGTTGGGTATGTTGTTATGCCTTATGGGCTGTGGTTGAGTGGCACACTGAGTTTGTGGGCTATGTGTCATTTGGGTTGTGTTGGGGGGTGGAGCTTGCTTGCGTTACTGCTTTGGAGGTATCTGTTGCTTGGGTAGATTTTTTTTGAGAGCCTCCGTGAATGTAGGTGTGTGTTTTGTGTTTCTATGTGTGCCTTTTGGTGGTGTAAGTTTTGAGGGACTATGTGATGAGTGTGGTGTGGTGCAAGTGTTTACCTTCTCCTCTTGACTGTCTAGTCCAGTCTTGGGTGAAGAGAGCTTTGCTTCCAGTTTGGTTATATAAGTGCATCTCTCACAGGATGTAGTGTTGGGTGGTAGGAGGAGATGGCTGTCTGTGTACATGAGGCAATTGCTGCATTGCCCTAAGATGCCCAGATTCATCAGGTAGACAGGAGAAAACTCCAGGAGCTGACCCTTAGACATGCCTGGATAGGTGCTTATTTATTAAGTACTAAAAGCTGTTTTCCTCTAGACAAGTGAGGAAAGTTGAGTTATGTACTAATTTGTAGCTTATTTAGTGCTTACAATGAGTTCTGAACAAGTGCTGAGCTCAAAGAAACAGATTTGAGTGCTGAAACTAGAAAACTGGGCAGGCGGGGTGACCCAGGAGGTAGGGGGTCGGGCACGAAAAGCCTACAGAAATACAGATTCCTCAGAGGAAGGATTAGAGGGCTTCCAGTCACCCCTCTGTCAAAGGATCTCGAGGATGTCACCAAAGGACACCTCATCAGTGGGTGACCGTGGGGCCCCTTCCCCATCAAAATCTGCATCTTCAGTCAATGACTCATCAGTGGAGTCCATGTGTTTCCTCTTACACGATGCTTTGAGGGGTACTTCCTCCGTGAGAGGTTCTGGGGAAGACTGCAAAGAGGGGGTCTCCTGAGGAGGAGAAACCTGAGGCTCTTCTGCCCGGTGTCCAGCAGTTAAAGCTTGTGGAAGTTGCGGCACAGAGGGGGGAGAGGACTCCGACAAATAAGCTTTGCCAGCGTAGGCAAGCACCCTCTCCATGGCCTGGAAGACTGGCCCCACCCAAGGAGGGATGGGAGCCCAGAACCAAGCACAACAACCTCAGAACTGGGGTCACACCTCGCCCCGACGAGCCTGCCCCCAGACCAGGATTCTCAAGAGGACCATGAACCATAACAGAGCATCCCTGGAAGATACCAAAGAAAAAAATCAGCGTGCAGTCAGGAATGCCCTCCTTAATGGCACAGCCACTGGCTTGAGAAGAGCTCTATGCCCAGTGAACTGAAGGCCACAAGGATGACTCTGGTTCTAAAGTGAGACTCACTATTGGAGTCGGAGGGAGGGCAGCTGCTGTCAGAGTAACAGGCTTCGAGACTTGAGTGGAAGTCGAAGGAGGAGTATACGTTGGGGTTTGAGGCAACATTTGCTCACCTGAATGAGGGAACGTGGACTTCGATGGTTGAGAGAGACCTCTGGCCACAAGCAACTGGTCAACAAGCTGCAACACATCCTGTTCAGAAAGACTCTTGGTTGATGTCATGGAGAAAGCTGATGGCAATTCTGGCCTTTCTAGGAAAGGACTATACTGACTGCTAGCAAAAGGATCCAGAGAAGGAGAATATTTGGTCCTTGCTAATTCAATAGGTGCAGAGCTCGGAGCTGTGGAAGTCTGCAACGAAGAAAACGGTATGGAAAACGTCTGCACCAAAGATGACAGCACTGTAGTAGTTGAAGTTGACTGCACCGTAAAGGCAAAGGTCTTCCCCGAAGGGTACAGTGCCATAGTGGAAAGTGTCTGCACCAGTAATAAGGACAGTGCCAAGAAGGACATGGTGCCAAAAATATCTGCACGGTGGAGTACAGAAGAGTTATACCTGGAGCCGAAGGTGACTGCACAACGATGCCGAAGGGGACTGAACCTGTATTGGTGCCATTAGGGGTTACGACAGAACTGTTGGAACCGTAGTTGTCTGCACCGGGAACTCCGGTGCCGGTATAGATAAAGGAGACATGGCTGTAGTCAAAATCTATTGGGGCGGTGCCAAGCCTGGAGCCGATAGGGTCACAGGGGGCAGTGCCAGACTAGTAATCAATTTCACCTTCTTGTGAGTCGACTCCCTACGATCTCCGGAAGGAGAAGAAGGGAATGACTTAAAAAGAGGAAGAATGCTTCTTGTGGGGTTTAACAGGAGGGGGTGAGCCCTCCGACACAGAAAAAGCCTCAGAAAAAGGAGACTTGAGACCTTTCAAAATTAACTTATTCTTCCTCTCATTGAGAGTCCTGATAGAAAAATGTTTACAAATCGCACTCGGAGGATCCACAGTCAAGTGGGAGACATTAAGACAGTAGACACATAAGTCATGGCCATCGGAAAGTGGTAACTTATGGTCGCAATCCTTGCACTGCTTGAAACCAATGGTACTTTTCTTATCTAACATAACTGGTGTGGAGAAGCACAGTAGCAAAAGGAAGAATAACGGCTACCCAAAAAAAGGGTAAAAAGAGAAAAGGAAGGATTACCAACAATGGTAATGGAGAATTACCACAAGATAAGAAAAGTGGGTAATAAAGGGAAAAGACTAAAGTGTGCGATAGGGTAGGAAAATACTAGAATAAACTTTTGAGAAAAATTTAGAGTAATAATATATAAACGTTCAAGACAAATTATACATTTTGTTGACAGAGTGGCTTGACACGGTTGTACAGCAATGCGGCAAATGAGATCTGAGGTAACAGGGAGCACAGCATTCTGGGTAGGACCTTGACTCGAGAGTTTTTCACTGACGCGAGCTTGATATTGGCTGGCTCGGTTCCGAGGACGGAACCGATAACCCATCAGTAAGGAATGAACGAAGATCAACAATATCAGATCATAGTATACCCACATTTATTGAATATTTGATCAAACATCTGACTATTTAAGATTAATTTACAATTTTGATACGGACAAGATTAATTATTTGGACACTAAGTTTGCACACTGAAAATGGGTTTAAGTCTAAAATTAAAGGAACTCCACATTTAGTAATTCTATTTGCATTTTTCGAGTTATCACCTCCCTTTCTCAAAGGAAAAGCTCAGTGAAGGGACAATGCATCCGTGATGTTAGGATGACATCACACCCTGAAGATCTTATGCCAGAACTGGATAAAGTTGTTAGTGTGCTTTTTAGAGGTTACCTCCCCCAATGGTGAATGAAATTAGACAGTGTGTTCAGTCTGAATGGGGGTTAAGTATAGACTACGGGAGTGGAACTATCTCTTGAGGGTCAGTCTCTACCACAAGCTAACTTTGAAAGAGCATTAGTGGTCCAATATAGCCCTCAATCTGAGGAAATTAAAAGTACTGTTAAAAAGAACTGGAATATCTTAAAAGCTAATCTCACTATTACAAACATGCTGGGTGCTGAACCACTTTTTATTTACAAAACGGGTTGCAACCTGAAAAATCTTTTTGAAAGTGGATATCATTATAATGTGATTCAGGACAGAAATAAAAGTGGGACAGTTAGGCATGGGATGAGTCATCAGTGCTCATATATACATGAGAAAAAACTAACTTTGGAAAAAAGCATTCATACCCATGTGGTTTTCAGTAAAGGGAATTGCCTTTCCAAAGTTGTGGTGTATTTAGCTAAATGCTCAAGATGTCCTGCATTTTATGCAAGTAAAACTGAGCGGAGTATTTGTAAGCAAATACTCAAGCACAGTCATGACATTAGTAAGAAAAATGAGAACAATGCTTTGTTTAAACATTCCATGTCTTGTACTTCTATAATAAATTTAAGTTGGTCATCCTTGAACAAATTAAACCTAACCCTCGGGGGACACGAAAGTATGTTTAGAAAATAAAGAAGTGAAGTGGCAACTTAGGTTAAAAGCAACCAGTTTTCCGGGTATTAATGATCAGATTTCTGTTCAGCCCGTATTATTGATGAGATCAGCCAAATTGTAGTTTATCTCTATTAAGCTTACATTCATTTGTTCATCTGTTTTTTTTTATTTATTTCATTATTTTTTATTAACCATTTTTAACATGTATTCTTAGGAATTATATTTTTCAGTGTGTATTTTACAAATGTTATGTATTTAAATATTTATTTTGCATTCTTATTAATTAATTTATTAATTAAGTGCCATGATGAATATATATATAAATAATTAATTGGTGGTTTGTGGCATTATGATGAAGTCCTGCTTATGTAAGGACAAAAACACACAATAAAAGCTCTTGGTTTTAATTTTTTGTGGTGAATCCTTTGGACCCTGGCTCCTTGCACTACTGTTCTTATTGGTTTGAGTTTGGTTTGTAAAGCTACACTCCTCCTATGAGACATTATGGAGCTCTCAGACAATGTGCCCTAGGCCAGAATAAGCCTAGCACTGAGCAGAATTCTGCTTTCACCAAGGATGACACCATTATACAAACAGAAGATGATTGATTTCAATAACTGGCATAACTTCATTCAAAGTGGGGTACAGTATTTTTCAGCATGGGAGAATATGGTCAATAGGCCACATTACTTTGCCAAGGAACTGGTATGCATCTGTCCCTGCTAGGCTTTCAGATATTTGCTAAAACAATGTCCTCCCCTATAATGCCTTTTTTTAAGAAAATGCCAAACTGATAAACACTCCAACTTAGCAAAATCAACCCAAGGGAATCTAATGGTGTTACTGCTCAATGCCAGCAGCCTAATCAAAGAAACTAGATTCCCTCCAAGCTCTCCTCACCTTGTAGAATGCACACATCTGTGCAGTTACCAATGCATGGTTTAAAGCTGTAGAGAGCACTCTGGCAGCACAGTGATATAATACCTTCCACACACTTAGACAGCTACTGTACAGGCAGGGGAATAAAGGTCAAGGTGTCTCGACCAACATAAAAAATAAGCTCACCTCAAGACTGGTCAAACAGGATGATGCGCTTGAGCTTCTCCACATACAAATTACTATAGGGAAAGTCCCATATGATATTTTTGCAAGATATAGATCACCTTCTATGACTCAAAAACCCACATCTCATACACAGACCTAATGAAGACATTTACCATTTACCACACACCCCAATACCACACCCATGGGGGACTTTAACAACCCCTCTATAAACTAGGACTCATACATGGCCTCAAACTTGCAGATACAGATATTCCTGAACTTTGTAACTTAAATAACCTGGACCAGTCAATCCATTTGCACAAAAAGGGTGCAAACATACTTGATCTGATGCTCATAAATATGGGAGAATGCTACCCCCCCAACCACTAGTGTAGTGTCCTCTCTGGTAATGACAGCCCAAAAAGTTGTCTTCTTCGAAATAAAAAACAATGTTGTGACCTCAGCAGACCCTGTAACAGTTAGGAACTCTTCTAAGCCAAACTACCAATTATTACACAATTACCTGACATAATTTCAACCCTGCAAACCCAGATAATACAGCTGCCTATTCAGAATTATACACAGAAATCCTGTACAATTATGTTGATAGATGATAGAGACGGCTGTGCCTATTGGAAACAAACCTAGAACAAACTAAAAACACACAAAAAAAACCCACCCTGGTGGAATCCAAACATAAACATACTTATCAAGAAAAGAAAAATGAATCATAGCTAAAATTATGTACAAAGCCCAGCAGGATAAAAAAAAAACTCTCTTATCAGGCTAAAACACACAAAGAGGGCAAATTAAGTCTACTAAAGCCAATTTTGAGGTAAAGATGGCCTCCCAAGCCAAGGTCAACCACAAGGATTTTTTTTAGCTATGTCCAAAACCTCAAAGGCAATACACAACAGTGCACAGAACTGAATGTCCATGAATCCACTTACACGGAGCTAGAATATATAGCAAATCTGCTGACCAACATATTCAGCTCCAATTTTTACTCTCCCTCCCCCAGCCACCCCCGAAGTAATACCATCAAACATAACCCTTCCCACATCACTAGCAAGCAGGTCCTAGCAGGTTGTAAATGCACTCTCTAAGGTTAAGAACACCACATCAGTGGGCCCTGATAACATCAAAGGATGCCTCCTAAATAGCCTGAATCATAACCTACATGGAGTCAATATTTAAGCAGGCTCCAGGCAGACTTTATCCCACATGAATGGAGGACTGCAATGGTCATGCCTCTGCACAAGGGTGGTCCATCAACAGACCCTGAGAATTGCAGACCTGTAAGTCTGACTAGCCTCATAAGCAAAATCATAGAAAGAATTATCATGAATATAACTAACAATAACAGAGAAAATCTTCAGACACTGGATCCAACCCAGTTTGGCTTCGTCAAAGGCAGATCATCGCTACTCAATCTGGTGAACTTCTTTGAAAAGGTGAACAAAACAATGGAAAAGGGCAAAAACGGTGCATACTGCCTACTGTGACCTGGCTAAGGTATTTGACACAGTGCCCCATTCTGGCATTGTAAACAAACTCATGGAAATAGAAGTTATGTCCTTACCATAACGTTCCATGTGGAGTGTTCATCTCGTCTTTGTTCTTACACATGGGTTCGGAGCCGATCCTCGGCTCCGTGTCGGCTGCTTGCAAGCTCTGCATCGAGAAGAAGCTCGAGACAATCTAATACCCACAATCCCCCTCTGCCTTTACCTCAGATCTAGTTTGCAAGCAAACCAGTAGCCAGAGAGAGCACACTCATGCTTACATCACATATGCACAGAACTAAGAGTCTATATATATATATATATATATATATATATATATATATATATATATATACACATATACACATATCTATACATGTCAACTATATACACAACTACTGCAATGCAGAAGCAAAATGCCCCAGGCCAGGCACCAAAACTGAACGTTCTTCCTAAGGGCAGGAGGGTGGGAATGTAAGAACAAAGGCGAGATGAACACTCCACATGGAACGTTATGGTAAGGACATAACTTCTATATGTGATAGTGTTCAATCTCGCCGTTTGTTCTTACACATGGGTAGCGTCCCTAGCTCCTTGTTCCTGAGGAACTCACGGAAGGACGTTCTTGAGCACAGTGGAACCAAAGGTTGCCCTGTCCCTAGAAACCTTGTCTACCTTATAATGAGAAATGAATGTATGTGGCTTAGACCAGGTAGCAGCCGCACAAATAGCGTCTAGTGGTAGGCGAGCTGCATGAGCCAGGGATGTAGACACTGACCTTGTGGAATGTCCTTTGGGTTTGTGCAAAAGAGTTTGATTTGAAGAATCATAGACATAGATTATACAATCCGTTAACCACTTAGAAAGAGTTCTTTTGGTAACTGCTACTCCTTTCCTGTTATCAGCAAAGGCCACAAAAAGTTGATCAGTTTTTCTGTGATCTTTTGTTCTATCCAAGTAAAACCTTAGCTGTCTGTGAACATCTAATTTGTGCAACATATACTCCATTTTGTTGGAGTGATTCTTGAAGAAGGTGGGTAATTCAATGGACTGATTAATATTATTAATAGAACAAACTTTAGGAAGGAAGGATGAATTAGTTCAAGAGAAACTCTGTCAGAGTGAAAGATCAAATAAGGGTGCTTAATGGAGAGCTTGAAGTTCAGATACTCGCCTAGCGGATGTAATGGCTACCAAAAAGAGAGTCTTCCAAGACAAAAATTTCAATGGGCAAGAGGAGGCTGGTTCAAGGGGCAACATTAATTTAGATAACAATAAGTTTAGACTCCAAGGTGGCGTAGGAGATCTAATTGGTGGTCTAATATGAAAAGCCCTTTTAAAAGGCTTTACAAAGTCTGTGGGCCATAACAGGAGCCCCACATTCTTCCACATGGAAATTAGAAATGGCAGCCAATTGAACTCTTAATGTGGCAGGAGAAGCACCCTGATGGAACAAGTCTGTTAAAAACTCTAATATTTTATTCAAAGGAGCTATAAAGGATCCACTTGTTGTGTATTCGCACAGAATACAAATCGCTTCCATTTACTAGAATATGTTTTAGTAGTGGAAGCTTTATGAGAAGCCACTAATATATTCTGAACTGCAGGCGAAAGAAGATCAGACCTGGCTAAGTTGGGAATTGGAGCAGCCAAGCTGCTAGATGGAGGGACAAGAGCGGGATGGGGAGCCCCTGGCGAGTGAGTCAATAGAACTGGCTCTGGGTCCAGAAACCAGGGGCCCCGAATGCAGTGTGTCTTCAGGAAGGAAACCAAATTTGACGAGGCCAGAATGGGGCAATGAGGATTATTGTCCTGTGTAGGTTTCTGGCTTTCTGGAGAAACTTTGATATCGGGGAATGGAGGAAATGCATAGGAGTCGGGGCCAATCGTGAATCAGTGCGTCCCTGGGGACTTCCCTGGAGGGTAATAGGGCAAAGTAGCTCCTGCATTTGGCGTTCATTGGAGGCATAAACAGATCGCAGGAAGGCTGGCCCCACATGCGAAAAATCTTTTTCGCAACTGACTGTTTTAGGGACCACTAGTGCGGTAACAGAATTACTCTGCTCAGCCTGTCGGCTATGACGTTGGATGACCCCGGGATGTGCGTTGCTATTAGAAAGTGACCCGTGGACTCCGCCCATTGCCAGATTCTCATGGCCTCTCTGCATAGCTGATAGGACTTGGTTCCCCCTTGCTTGTTTATGCACCAGACTACCGACATGTTGTCCGTCTGAACTGCAATAGTTCCCAGAGGAAGAAGGGGAGCGAAGTGTTGCAACGCTAGAAACACTGCCCTCAACTCTAGAACATTGATGTGCAGATTGTACTCCAAATTGGTCCATTCGCCTTGGACTGTCTGTCCCTGAAAGATGCCCCCCCACCCTATCAGGGAAGCGTCCGTGGTCACCGTAACTGTAGGCATGGGTAGCACAAATGGTCTCCCCTTGGAAAGGTTGCACGTTTAAAGCCACCAGTTTAGGTGTGTTTTGCATGTGTTCGTTATAAGAATCTCGTGTGTTAGAGGTAGTTGTTGGAACGACCATTGTGCAAACAGTAGCCATTGTAGGACTCTCATGTGCAGCCTTCCCAAGGGTATTGCAATAAGAGAAGCTGACATGAGTCCCAAAACCTTCAGTACCAGTTTTGCTGGGGATTTCCTGGACAAGAGAAGAAGACGTATGTGAGTCTGAAGTGAAAGTATCCTTTCTGGAGGAAGTCTTAGAATTAACTGATGTGTGTTTAATTCTGCTCCTATGAATAAGATACTCTGTGATGGCTGTAGTAAGGATTTTCCGAAGTTTACGGAAATTCCTAGGTGAACACACAGTTGAAGAGTATAGTCTCTGGCCTGTACTAGTTGGCTGGGTGGTGGCAGAAAGGAGCCAGTCGTCCAGATCACGGAAACACCTGGAATCCTTGGCGTCTCAAGTGAGCCGCTACCACTGCCATGCATTTGGTGAAGACCCTGGGGGCTGAGGTCAGACCAAAGGGCAGGGCTCGAAACTGAAAGTGACTGGCCCCCAGCCGGAAGCACAAATGATCCCTGGATGCCCTGGCCATTTTGATGTGGTAATATGCATCCTTCAGATCTATTGAGCACATCCAGTCGTCCTTCCGTAAGAATGGAAGGATCGATTGAAGCGTGACCATTCGGAACTTTTCTTTTCTGACGAAGGTATTGAGGTCGCTTAGGTCCAGAATGGGCCTCCAGTCCCCTGTTTTCTTTGGAACTAAAAAGAACCTTGAGTAAGTCCCGAATCCTCTCTGGTCCGCTGGGACTGGTTGGATGACTCTTTTTCTAGCAGCTTTGAAATTTCTATAGCTGCTGGCTCTCGCAGATGGGGCGGTACATCTGGGAGTCTTTTCTTTGGAATGGGATAGGATAGAAATGGTATATTGTAACCTCTGGTAACCACGCTTTTTACCCACTTGTCTGTAGTTATGTTTTGCCAGGCCTGAGGGTATAAAGCTAGCGACCCGACTGCCTCCAGAGCAGGACAGTCGGGCCTCCTCTCAGGAGTGCTGGAAAGGTTTACCAGGAGTGTATCCCTGTCACCTTGATTCTCGGACCCCTCTGCCGCCAGGCGGCGTCTTCCACCTCTGCCCCTCCTCTGCCTCTAGAGGGGCATCACCCTGTGTGCCTGGGAAAGATCCTTGGGGTTTTGAAACCACATTTTCCACCACGTTGCCCTTTGGGGTACGGTCTGGTTGGGGTGGAAAACGGACTCCGACAGCAGACAGAGTCTTTCCCTCCTGTTCACACCGGGTAAGGGTCTCCTTTACTTTGGGGCCAAAAAGAGTGGCACCGTCAAATGGGGTGTTAGTAAAGGAAGACTTAAAGGCTTCCATAAAATGAACATAAGCGCATCCAGGATTGTCTGCGAAGAGCAATCGCTGAAGCTGCTGCCCTACTCGAACCTTCGGCTGCGTAAGAGATCAGCCTCATGGACGAGTTCACAATAGATGTAAGGGTATTAAGTTGCGCTGTCACTTTCACTGAGACAGCAGCATCTGTAGTACCCTGGAGGGTATCTCCCAACTCTTTGACTAGATCCCTCTGTAACCGTGTAAAGTGGGTCAAATAGTTCAGGGATCGCATGGAAAAAGCCGCTGAACTAAAAATGCGCTTCCCATACCTGTCCATCGTCCTAGAATCTTTATTAGGGGATGGACAGATGAAAGATACCGACATCTCCTTTTTCGTGGCCGCTGCCACCACCATAGCGTCCACTGGAACTCCTTTTGTCAAGTAAGTCTTGTCCTGGGGTGCAGTGATATACTTATTGGGTTTCCTAGGAACTGGTTCCACTGTGTCAGGAGCCTCCGCCCTTGAGCAATAAGTTCCATTAATTCATCAAGGCGGAGTGACCCAGGAGGAGGAAGGGCGAGCACCAAATGCCTTCAGCAAGACTGACTCATCCTCAGAAGGGGGGAGGGACTGCCAGTCACCTCTCTGTTTCAGGATCTCCAATATGTCAGAAAAAGAGACATCTTCTGAAGGTGACTTAGGGGACCCTTCTGACTCATCTAAGTCAGTATCGGATGTCAAGGATTCTTGTGGAGAATCCAAGTGTCTCCTCTTACACAATCTTTTCCTAGGGACTTCTTCGTGGGAGCATCCGAAGAAGCCTCCGAGGAAGAGGGGCACCCTCCATGGGTGGCTGAGACACGGTGCTCGGCGCTTGGATGTGGCCGTGGGTGCAGAGGAGGATAACGGCCCTTTATGGGGAGGAGAGGTTGCTTCTACTGATGTGGTTGTCTGGGTAGACAACACCTTCCTCATTAGATCGAACGCCCCCGGGTCCCGAGTCGAAGAATCTCCGGTTCGAAGAAATGGGAAGAATCCCGAAACAGGCACGAAGGCATCGACCCGAGGCGGGCCGAATCGATCCGCCCGAGGCCCGAGGGAAGAGTTGGAACCGAAGCGTCGGTTCGACTCGCCCGGAACCAAGGACAGATCGTCGGCTCGAGACTCCGGTACCGGGTCCGGAGTAGAGGTGAGAGGAACAGACCGAGAAAAGGACGGTTCTGGACCCGAGGGCTCCACAATCAGAAGATCAACCTCTTCCGGCTCCAAAGACTGGACAGGTCTCGGAGGAGGAATGGATGGAGACAATGGGAGGCCTTCAAGTTTCGACACCAATTGGGTGGAAACTGAAATAAGTTTGGATAGGGCCGAATGCTCCAATAACTTCTGCACCACACGATCCACATCGACATCGGAGAGCTTCGAAGAAGAACGGGTCGAAGGAACCGAAGACGGAGCCGACCTCAATAAAGTCGAGGAGGAGCTCCATCACCGGTTCCAAGACTCGAGGCTCAGGAACCGACACCAGTTGAACACTCGGCCCCGAAGTCTGTGGAACCGGTGATCTAACTTTACTAGAAGAGCTCGGAGCCGATGACTTGGGCTCCGACGTCTTCGATTCCTTCGAGGATTTGGATGCCTGGTCTGAAGCATCCAGAGCCTCCTGAAAGGAAGGTTTTAATAACCCTCTGTCCATGAGTTTCCTGCGCCTATCTGTCATGACCCTCCCACTAAAAGAGTGACAAATTGAACAGTCCTCTTGTAAGTGGAGAGGGCCAAGGCAGTAGACACAGGAACTATGGTTGTCAGTAACTGACATTTTTTGGCCACACTGACAACGTTTAAAGCCTGATTTAATTTTGTCAGACATTTTACAGAAAAGAGAAAAGTCAAGTCCAGTATAAAAGACAAATCCAATATAAACATGTCAAATCCGATGTATATGTCAGTCCGGTTGTCAAATTTAAGAAGGGGGTAGTAGGCCCCGAAAAACTCTAACCAGTTAAATAATTTTAACGGTACCGAGAAATTCTACCTACATACACACACACACACTAAGTATACCTAAAGGTACTTTTAGAACAACTTTTTCTAAAATATAACAAAAAAAAAATAAAGTTATATCTTATCTCAAGATGCTCGAGCTAGCTCCCAGCGATGCGAACGCAGCAGCGGCAAACTAGATCTGAGGTAAAGGCAGAGGGGGATTGTGGGTATTAGATTGTCTCGAGCTTCTTCTCGATGCAGAGCTTGCAAGCGGCCAACACGGAGCCGAGGATCGGCTCCGAACCCATGTGTAAGAACAAACGGCGAGATTGAACACTATCACATTTAAACATTAACCCATGCATTATGCTCATGGTAACCATCTGTCTCTTACACTGGACTTAGGAAGTTAGGATAGGAGAGACTACTTCCACAGAGAGGCTAGTCATAGTGGAGTTCCTCAGGGCTCTGTGCTGGGCCTGTTTTCATTTCTGGCATTTACTTCTCTGAAATCAAAGCCAATGTCAAAGGCCTCTGGCTGACCAAGTTTGCAGATGACTGCAAACTAAAAGCAGTCACTGAAACCCCCCAAGACACTAACATCCTACAGGAAAGATGACACAGACAAATGCCTAATACCAAGCCCACAGCTTAAAAGTCAATGCCAATAAATATGAAATAGTACCCTTTGGGAAGTCAGACAACACCCTAGGAAACTTCCTCATTGAAAACACACTCTCAAGAGTGCACCCTTTAATCAGGGATTTTGGGACAAATATGCCAATACACAGGGAAACAGGACCTCCATCTATGAACCAGCTAGCACCAACAGCCAAAAGCAGTATGACACCACTCCTTGGTCACAAGGATACTACACAGCCCTACTTGTCCAGCCTAAAGGGAAACCAGGCCCTGCTTGGTGATCAGTGAAGGAATATCTTGGGCATGTTCCTACATGGACATAAAGATGAGCTGAGCAGAGACTGAAGCAGAATAAAGTCAGTGATGGCTCTATCATAATAAAGTCAACCCACTACAGTATAAACCTACTAGCTGGTGTTCCAGAGGAACAGCCCACATAAAAAAATTCTATTATCCTCCAATGGCTAAGTGATCTGTTACACAGTTTCATGACTGGTCCTGCCAAATCCAAATTTTTTGAAGCTACTAACTCTTGCCATTTATTGCAAGTATAATGCATCATTTTCAAAACTCACATCAGGAATTAAGAGAAGGCCCATGATCAGTTATTTCATACCCCTAATATTACCTTCTAGCAGCCTACCTACACTGCCAGAAGGACATATGGACACCCAGGCCAGGCTAACAGAGCAGTAAGAAAGCTCTCACCTTGTTTCTGTAGCCTGCTGGCTTCCAAAGGTTATGTAATTCACAAAATACAACATTATGTGGTTAAGTCTATGAAAGGAAGAACCAAAGACAGATTATAAAAAGAAGTTAAGTACTCACCATAACGTTCTATCTGTGTTGTCTATTTTCATTCTTCCTCAACGTATGGGTTTGGATCCAACCCTTGGATCTGACTCGGCCACCTTCTATAGACTGTAGAATCAGACTCTCGAGCTTCTCCCATAATGCCCCCGACCAATGCAATACTTCAGATCAGTTTTTGCTGCTAGTATGTGTATTACTATCAAAGGATACAGTAACAATCCTGTGACAGAAAAATGACAGCTGAAAGATCAGGAGCTCAAACAGGAACTATGGTTCTGATCAACAAATCCATTAGATCTCTCCCAAAGACATGGACAGGGGAAGGAGGGAGGGAAGTTGAGGAAGAATGAAAATGGGCAACACAGATGAGTACATAACTTCTTTATCTGATGCAGTTATTTTCAGTCATTCCTCAACGTATGGCACAGAGTTCCCAGCTACGGTAACCTTGGGTGGCCCTCATGGAAGGATGTTCTGGAAAACTGTGAAACCAAAAGCAGCTCTGTTTCTGGAGATGATGTCCAATTTGCAATAAGCAATAAAAGTATGGGTATTAGAACATGTAGCAGCTGCACAAATATAATCAGTGGAAGCTCTAGCCCAAAAAGCAGCAGAGGCAGACACTGACCTGGTGGAATGGACCTTTGGATGCTTTGGTAAATTTATGCCTTTCATGTAATAAACATAGAAAATACAATCTGTTATCCATTTAGCTGAAGTAACTTTTGAAACTGGTTTTCCCATTCTGTTTTTAGCAAAGGAAACAACTGATCAGTTTTCCTAAATTATTTGGTTCTGTGAAGGTAAAAACAGAAGTTGAATATGTACATACAATAGATGAAGTTTTATTTTCAAAATTGTGGAAAAACACAGGCAAACTGATCATTTGATTGAGGTTGCTCTCAGAGGCAACTTTTGATAAAAAACAAAGGGTTTGTGTATATAGTAAATCTGTTTTTGTGGAAAAGAAAATGAAGTGGTTAGGAAGATAGAGCCTGGAGTTCAGATACTCATTTTCCATAAGTTACAGCCAACAAAAATACAGTCTTCCATGAAAGAAACTTGAGATCTGCTTTAGCCAATGGTTCAAAAGGAGAGTGTGCTAAAGAATGCAAAACCACAGTGAGGTTCCAAGGTGGAGTAGAGTCCTTTACAGGAGATCTGAGTAAAAAGGTACCCTTTAGGAAGGCTTTACATAATTTAGATGGCATTAAAGAAGAAGCATTCTCTCTGACGTGATAGTTGGAGAAGGCTGCTAAGTGAACTTTAATAGTGGAAAAACTTGCCCCCTCTTGAAAATAGTGGCAATTAAATAAAGAATAGAAAGAAGTGGCCCAGTAAAAGGATCCAACTTTCTCTGTTGAGCCCAACAGGAAAACCTTTTCCATTTACTTTTGTAAACTTTTCTAGCTGAAGATTTATGAGATGAGATTTGTATTTTTTGAACTGGGAAGGACAGCCTGGAATGTCTAGCCATCACTGGAATTAAAGAAACCATATGGTCAAACTGAGGCCTGCAACGTTCGAGTGAATCTCCCTGAGAGCTAGGAGGTCTGGACTGGGGTCCAGCATCCAAGGAGGACGTACTTGGTGAGATCAAAGGAACGGTAAACCATACCTGTTGAGGCCAAAGAGGAGCAATGAAGATTACCATGCTCCTCAACCAAAGTGCTTTCTGAAGAAACTTGGGGATAAGAAATAGGGGGGATAAGCATAAAGTAGACTGGATGGCCAAACATGGACTAAAGCATATCTTGGTGACTGTCCCTGAGGTGGGATAAAGGCAAATAACCTGCTGCATTTGTTGTGGAGGGAAGATGCAAATAGGTCACAGCAAGGTTCCCCCTATCTGTGGAAGATCATGTTTGCCACTGACTGATTGAGAGACCACTTGTGAGGCATGAGGATGGTCCTGGTGAGCCTGTTTGCTAGAATGTTGGATTTGCCCAATATGTGTACTGCTACAAGAAAGCTTTTGGATGAGATTACCCATTGCCACACTCTCATTGCTTCTCAACAAAGTGGGTAGGATTTGGTTCCCCCATTTGTTGATGTATCAGACTACTGACATGATGTCTGTCTGAACTGCAAGAGTCCCTAAAGGGAGAAAGCTCAGAAAAGCCTACATCGCTATAAGCACCACTCTCACCTCTTGGACAAAGACATGGAAATTGGTCTCTTGTAGGGAACATATTCCTTGAACGGTTCACCCCAAGCAATGCCCCCCACCCCCAACTGGGAGGCATTTGTAGTCAACGTGGCATTCGGTGAGGAAGGATAAAAGGATGCCCTTGACTGAGCTCCTCGGACTGAATCCACCAAAGAACTGACTTTCTGCAAGCCTGGGACAGTTTTATCGGATGTCTTAAAGAGTGTTGATGAAGGGACCACTGTAGAATTCTCATGTGGAGGTGTGCAGTGGGAATTAAAGTAATTGGAGCAGCATTCAACCCTAGAGCTTCAAGAACTAATTTTGCTGGAGAAAAACGAGAAAAAATGTGTCTGACATGCAGCTTCAGTATAAGAACTTTGCTCAGAGTCAGAAGATCTAAAGAACTGAGTCTAATTGAGCCCCTATGAATTCCAGGACTTGGACTGGTTAAGTTGTGACTTGTCCATAATGACAGTGATTCACAGCGATTGAGATAGCTTGAGCAAATAGTCTCTGGCCTCTACGAGCAGATGCCTGGTCAGTGCAGTGAGAAGCCAGTCATCCTAGCAATGAAACCTTCTGAATCTGAACAGTCTGAGGTGAGTTGCTGCCACTGCAATGCATTTGGTGAACATTCTGGGGGCTGTGGTAAGACCAAAGGACAGGGGTCTGAAATGATAATGACTGGCTCCCAGCCAAAAGCAGTGCTACCTTCGACAGTGCCTGTTAAATTTGATGTGATATTAAGCATCTTAAAGATCGATTGAGCACATCCACTCATTCTTCTGCAGGAAAGGCAGACTGGACTGTACTGTGACCATCCAGAATTTGGAATGCTTTACAAACTGATTTAGATAACAGAGATCCAATATGGGTCTCAGGTTCTCTACTTTCTTTGGCACTAAAAATGACCTTGAGCAAATTCTGGATCCTCTTTAGTTTAGGGGGACCTCTTGGATGTCTCTCTTGTTTAGCAGCTTTTGATTTCTATAGCTGCGAGCTCCCTCTGATTGGGAAGAACACCAGGAAGACATTTTTAGGAAAAGGGAATGAAGTATCCTCTGGATATGATCCTGTGCAACCAAGAATCTTTTGTGATGGCTATCCATCAAGGATGAACGCTCTCCAGACTGCTTCCACAGAGGGACAGCCGGATAACCTTTCAGGAGAGCTGAAAGGATCTGTCCAAGAAGGAATCGTCAGATCCTTAATTCTGTGGACCCCCTCTGTCACATGGGTGACATCTACCATTGTAGCTATTTCTCCCCCTGCCTTTCAGGGAAAAGTCTTCACACGATTCCTGAAAATGACCTTGAAACTTCCAGAACTACGTCTTCTTCCCATTGCGTTGACTCCTAGAGAAAGGTCTCTGTGGGGTAGAATAGTGAATTCCGATGGCAGACAAGGTCTTTCCATCCTGTTCACTGTGGGAAAGTCTCTCTTTTACTGTGCACCCAAACAAGGAAGATCAATCAAAAGGAGCATTAATTAATGATGCCTTGAAATGTTCTGCAAAATCACACAATCACATCCAGCATGTCTCCTTAAGGTTATGCCTGAACTAGCTGCCCTAGAGGTACTTTCAGATGTATGTGAGACTAATCTCATGGACACATTTTTAATAGATGTTAGGGTAGTCAGTCATGAGGAAAAAGACGTCTGCTCCTGTGCAGACATGGACCCCGGGGAGAATTATAGAGTTCCTTTATCAAGTCCCTCTGTAATCTGGTAAAATGTGCCAGGCAGTTCAGCAAACACAGGGAAAATGTCACTTCCCAAATTTGTCCAACACCCTAGACTCTCTGTTCGGGTGTGGACAGAGCAGCCTTGCTCAGCTAACCCCTTTTTGGTGGTTGCCGCAACAACAATGGCATCTACAGGAACTCCTTTAGTACAGTAGTGTCCATCAGCAGGGGCACTTAAAATTTTATCAGGGTGTTTGGGAATTGGTCCCACAGTCTGGTTCCTTCCATGCCCTGTGGGAGACGTAGAAGGTCCAGACTTGAAACCTTCCAAAAATGACTCTGCCTGGGAAGGGGTTTGGGATGACCAACCACCTTTCTGGCAAAGGATTTCTAGAATGTCTCTGAAAGAGACATCTTCAGGTGGAGATCTGGGGGACTCTTCCCCTACATTAAAATCAATGTCTTCCATAAGAGATTCTTGTAGAGAATCTAAGTGCCTCTCTTGCACATCCTCTTCTGAGAGACCTTCTCAGTGGGATACTCTGGTGAGGTATCGGAGGAGGTGGGAAACTCCTGGGTGAGAACTGGATGGAAGCTCAATCAGGCTGGCTGGCCCTGAAGGCAGGCTTAGCAGACTCGGGCACAAGATCTGTAGTGGGAGAAAAGGATGGATCCGATGGTGAAAGATTCGAGGCTACTCTCAGATGAGAGAAAACCCTTTCCACCACATTGAAGGCAGAAGGACCAGGAGAAAGCATGGAAAGACAGCCCACAGCCAAGGCTCTTGAAGCACAAAATCCCAAGCCTTCCCAGACCCTCTGCTTCAAAGGAGTCAGAGCACAGCTGTCAAGTGCCAAAGCTCCGAGGGGAAGCAATGGCTCCAAAAGCTTCAGAGTCGAGGTCTGCCCCGCGGATGAGATGCTTCAGCTCTGAGAAGGACTCTGCTCCAATATGGTAGGAGTCAATCTGATCAGTGACGTCATCAGAGTGGAAGAAAGAAGAAAGTTCAACTCTGACAGCTTAAACAATTTACCAGTTCTAACACAAGTAAAGTTTATGATGTCAGGATATTTGGTAATTGCTCGAGTAGCTGGGTTATATACCTGGCAACATGTCAGTGTTCTGCTTTCTATGTGGGCAAAACTTCACGATCACTAAGAATAAGAATAGGGGAACATCGGAGTGACATTCATAATATGAAATTGACAAATGCTCTTTATCAACATACTATTAAACACCCTACGGCAAAATTCATGTTTACAGTTATTGATAAAATTACTGGCAACAGGCACAATCAACAAGGATGGCAAAGTATACTTAGCCACAAAGAAAAGTATTGGATTATTCATCTCGGAGCCCTATTTCCACCAGGTCTCAATGACCATTTATGATGAGTATATTCCTTTATTTACTTATCTATTATTATAAGATTACAGACCTTTAACACAGTGTTGATTTAGCAAATAATGCATATTACAGAATATATACAGCCTTGTTGTTTGGTTTTATTGTCACCTATGGTTTAATTGTGTATGTTCACATGGATCATTCACTGATTTATTAATGGTTTTTGCCATATTAATGCATATAATTTATGGTATATATCAAATAACAAAGGATTATCAAGGACATCCCAAAATATGTCTTCATTTACTTTTTGTTTACTGCAGCCTGGTTGTCAACTAATGAATTATTCAGAAGGTATGGACTATACCTTCCATTGCTATTGGCTGGGTGAAGAATATATAAAGATTACTGGTTTGCTGGTTGCAATAATTTTTTCTTTGTTTTCTCTCACTGAAGAAGGCAGTAGCCGAAACTAGTTTGAGTGTTGTTATTTGGACATTATTATGTCCTTTTGCAGTATTTCATTATTTTTCGAACAAAAGACGTGGAACTACTTATGCTGGCCTCTAGTGTTTCTTGAGGCTTCCTTTAAATCCAGTGTTGCCAACCAGGAATCTTTGCCTAGCATAGGAAGTAGCTGGTGAAGAGTTAACATCTTGAATTTTGGAATCACCAAAAAAGTGTTTAAGGTAGAAAGGTCCAGGATAGGACACCATGAATTGTCTTTTCTGGGTACCAGGAAAAGTCTTGAATAAAAACCTTGTCCCTTTTCCTCTTCTGGTACAGTTTGAATAGCCTTTATGCTTAAGAGAGAGAGTACTTGCTTTTGAGCCTCTACCCATTGATTTGAGGGTAGATCTGGCAAACCGTTTGAGGTTGGTAACGTGTGGAAGTGAAATCTGTATCCTTGGGAAACTATATTTAAACCCCATTTGTCCTGGGTGATGTGTTCCCAGTTTTTGGCCAGCAGAGCAGTATTTCCCCCTAAAGGATCAGTCAGTTGAGAAGTGCTTGGAAGTTTTAAAGTCAAATCATTGAGACAGCTTTCCATAAGGGGGAGTCTTACTACTCCCTGGTTTGGAAGCGGAAACCCTCCACTGCTTAGTCTTGTGCATACCCTGGGACAGAAACCTGGGGCTTCTGGGATTGGGTTGAGAAGGCCTGGAAGAGGTAGGAAAAGACCAATTCTTAGAGGGCCAATGCCTACTAAATCTTGGAGGCTGAACTTGTAGGAAATCTTTAACAGTTTGCATAGATTTAGCTTTTTCCTCCATCTTTTTAAGAACTTCTGCTTTGTTGCCAAACGGGCAGTCCTGATTTAAGGGAGCATCCAACAATTTAGCTTTAACATGATCTGGCAAAGATTGTTCCTTAAGCCAAGCATGCCTTCTAAGTACAGACCCAGTGACAGCAACCCTGCAAGAGGCCTCTAATGAATCAAAACCACATTGCAAAGTATGTTTACCAACCTGTTCAGCAGAATGCATTAAATCCTGTAAATCTTTATTTTCAGCACAGTCGGGAATCAACATCATTTTCTGTTTAAGCAATCCAATAATATGTTGCTGCTACACATGAAACTGACAGTTTAAGGCCCTAATGGCCAAGGTTGCAGAAGTGTATACCTTCTTACCCCATCTATCCAGCACCCTGGAGTCTCTATCAGAAGGGGTAGGATTTTTGGCAGTAGTAGCCTTAATGCCCTTGGGCCCCTGTGAAATAGTCTCAGGATCCGCAGTAGGATTTTTAAAAAGGAACTTGTGAGAATCAGGAACCCTGTAATATCCATCGGGTTTTCTGGGAGCAGAAAGCAGAGAATCAGGGGCCAAACTAGATTCTGAAAAGGCATCAACAATGCCTAGTACAGGAGGGATAGCTAAAGGCCTGTGTTGAGGCAGGAGTAAGAAGTCCCTACGCCTCTTTTTTGAATCAGTGTAATCCTGGCTTTCCCAGTGGAAATGCTCCCTAAGAGTATGCAAGGTTTCACCAAAATAGAAATCCTCTGGAGGGGATGCAGTGGTAATAGAGTCCTCTGCATCAGAATCCTCATAAGCAGATAAGGGTAAATCTAGGTCATCAGAAGAAACAGAAATTTCAGAATCCTGGTCAGAAGATTCATAAGCAAATTCAGTCCTAGGTCTCTTAGAAAGGGATGGTTGGCTTCCCCTGATTAAAGTTATAAGGTCTTCAGCCATTCTTATCATTTGTTTTTTAGGCATAGAGGCCTGAGCATGCAGCCTGGGCGTCGGTTTTCTAGGCATGGTTCGAGCTTTAGGCCTTAAAGAAGAAGGTGGTGTCAGTTTAATATGCAAGTCCGTAGGCCTGAATACACCCTCAGAAGCCGGTGCCTAACAAGCAGCTCCGGACACATCCAAGGTAGGAACATCCGCAGGTTCCACAGTTGAAGCATCTCTTGGCATACCGGACTCCGAATGGGTCTCAGTAGGGGCCTGCGAATCAGAAGTAGCGGGTATCAGGGGCTGCAAAAGCGCCTCACTGAGTACCGGCGAACTGGCGACTGGCTTAGGAGAAGCGTCGTTGGCAGCTTTGGACCTAGGCAGCCGGTCTCTGTTTTTATCTTTGCGTTTTTTCGGAATGCCGGCAGTCGGATGGCTTACCGATGACATATCTGGATAATTGAACAGAGAACCAAAATATTTAGAAGTGTAAATATACCGACAACAGATAGCTCGTTGGTTAAAGAAGGCACAAAACCGACAGTGAGGTACATCGTGGTCAGGGCCTATGCAAGGAATACAGTACGAATGAAAATCTTTGAGGTATTTGCTCCGCTTCGGACACCGCACAGCAAGAAAGACTGGTGCAATGGCGTCGGCTGCATGCTTTATACCGGACGTCATGAAAGATGAGACAGCAACCGACGTAGGACCAAAGACTTTGATGATCAGGCCGATTGAGGGCTACTTGAAGCAGATAACCCAAATGTGATGACTGCAACAGTGAAACACGAAGAACATCATTGTAATTTAAGACTGGTGTTCTATGTGCCTGTAATCTGGCAATCCACCTCATCTCCACACATTCTGTTCTGTTAATTATGTCCCCACCTCTGGCAGACTCTGGTATTACCTCTATCACACTGAACTTAAAAGAATGTCCACTATTATCTTTAACATGTTTAAAAAGGGCGCTTAAACAACTCATTCTCCTTGTGTCCCCTACATGCTGCAGGACACGATCCTTCAATTTCTGATTAGTTTTACCCACATAGTATGACTCACAGTCATTACAAGTTGCAAGGTACACTAAGTTAGCTGTCCTGCAGTCAGCATGTACCCTAAAACATAGTCTTTACCAGTTATAGGATGTACAAATGTATTAGTTTGGGACATATATTTACAGGCTTTGCAAGACCTACATGGAAACGTTCCAAACCTCAGGGGTAAACTATAGGATTTCCTAAATGATCTATAACATAGTTCTCTTTTCAGAATCAGATTATTTTTGTAAACAAATCTAGGTGCATCACCTACCACCTTGGAGATGGTGTCATCAGAATGCAGTATAGCCCAATTCTGTATGGCAATATCATAAACTAAGTTAATATTTCTACTGTATTTCAAACAAAAAGTAGATGTGGGTCGATTATTCACCTTAGGACGCGATGACATCACGTCCCTATTCAAAAAGGGGGTACCCACTGTATCCCTTAAACTATCCACCTCCTCTACTCTCTGAGCTATTTCCCTTTTACGACATCCCATGTCCAATAGTTCATTCGCCAATCTATCCCTGGCCTGTGCATAATCATCCTCCTTTGTGTGCAACCTAGATGTACGCAAGAATTGCCCTTTCATTACATTTCCAAAAACTCTCTTGGGGTGCATATTTGTCCTGTCAAGCAAGTTATTCTTCCTGCATTCCTTCCTATACATTAAAGAATCAACCTTTCCAGTGACATTAATGGAAATGGTTGTGTCAAGAAAATCTATGCTGGATTTAGAAGTATGCATAGAAAATCTAAAGAATGTACTACTGCCCTCTAAATAGTTGACAAAATCCTGTAACAAAACTTTTGTACCCCTCCACAAAATAAAAATATCATCTACAAAGCGCTTATATAAAATCAAATATGATCTATAAAAATGTTCAGAAAAAATCACATTGGACTCCCAATCCGCTAGTACTAAATTTGCATAACTATTGGCACAGGGTGTGCCCATGGCAACACCCTGTGCCTGCAAATAATAAGTACCATCAAATATAAACACATTATATTTCAATATTAGATCAAGTAAAGCACAGATAAGCTCAATCCGCTGAAGTGTTAGAGCAGTAACTCTATGTAAAAAACTTCTGAGTCAACCCCAAACAAATTTGGTATAATTGTAAATAGCTCATTAATGGGTAATGTTACAAGTAAATAAGTCCCATCATTCAAATCCAGTCCAGTAGTAAATTCACCAAAACATACTACAAAATCTTCTGTGTCTCTCAAGACTGCCGGCACCTTTAAAGACATGCTTCTGGAGCATTTCTCCCTGGGCCTCTGCTGAAAACAGGATCTGTGGAACCTAGTTGTACTTTCCCGGTCAACAAATGTTAAATAAATAAAGTTTTAGTTCATGTTCAACAAACATTGAGAGGGGCTCAGTGGCCCAACCTTTGCCAGCCACAATTGGCCTCATGCGTGGTTTCAATCTGGCCTTATGTATCTTTGGTAGGCCATTGAATGATGGAATTAATGGATGTTCAACCATCATGAAGACATACATTTCCTTAGTTATTGTATCTGACATCAAAAACTTATGCAACTGAACGTGTATATTGCTAATAAAACCATTAATCTCATATCTAGTAATGGATAAAAATAGGTATCCCCTTGACTCAAAAGTTCCTTCATATTAGATAAATATTCAGTAATATCCATTACTACAATCGCCCTGACCTTATCAGCGGGACGTATACAAATATCCACATTCGATTTAAGCTGTTCTAAAGCAATATAGTCTCCTTCAGTGAAATTATAAAACTTTCTGCCACCTGGACATGTCAAAGCACCATAAATATCTTTCTCAAAGACCTTGACAAAGGTCTCAAGTGCAGGTGGAACCTGGGGATTAAAAGAGCTAGGCTTGCTCAGACCCTCATCAAGGGTCTGAGAATTCCCATGAAATATAGTTTTAAGTGCAACATCCCTGTCAAATTTGCACAAGTCTATTAGCACATCACTAACTTGCGCTGATCTTGCTGATAAAAACGAGAGTCCTTGTTCAAGTGCATGTTGTTGAGCCTCTGTGAAAATAGTCGAAGAAATATTCACTATCAGCATTTTCATTGCTTCTGCCAAGCTCCCATCCCCTTCTGCTCGAGGGACGGCCTCTGTCGTTTGCGTCCTCTGCTCACAGATCGTGTCGCTGATTGGTTCATCAGCAATTTGAAGAAAACCGGTAAATTCGGAAGTGCAGATGGCAAAAAAGAAGAAGTTGCACAAGTAAAGGACCCATTCATGGTTTCTTTGAGTCTAGCCCTTCCTTGTCCATCAGTGGTATGAACATGTACATTACTTCTACCAGTCATTGCTGCCCCTTCATGATTAGGAGTTCCTGCCTCTCCAGAAGACCCCAAAACCGGTCGATCTCTCATCTCTTCTGCCGCAGCAACTTCAACTGTATCAGTCACTTCTCTGACTAGATGAATACTTTTAAAGAATGTCACAGTGGAACTATACAAGGCTTACAAGCTACAATTTTGGGGCAAGTACAACAAATGTATGACTTTGATATTAAAAGACAACTTTGGAAGTTAGAATCTACTTTAATTTTGAAGCTTAACACTTTAATTACATATGGAATGAATCAAGAATGTCATTGGAAATGTTTTCTTTAATTATTTTAAGTCTGTGATTGGTTAATTGTTTGTACTCATGCAATTTAAAGATAGATTATATGAAGTAGGGATATACTCTGTAAAGGTTGAAGAGCCGAGGCGCTAGAGGAGTCTGCATTTTATGCTTCGTATTTGCTGCTAACCAGATTTTATTGGATCCAGTGTGTGCTTATTTTACCTGTTTGCTGGATCTACTACTGGACTGGACTATACTTTTAATAAAATATAAAGGAAATCACTGGCTTCTTTCCTTGTGTGGTGGTGAGCTGTTTGGGAATTGGTTCCACAGAGTCTGATTCCTTCCCTGCCCTGTGGGAGACAGAACATAGAAGGTCCAGACTTGAAAACTTCCAAAAACAACTCCTCCTGGGAAGGGGTTTGGGATGACCAACCACCTTTCTGGCAAAACATTTCTAGAATGTTTCTGACAGAGACATCTTCAGGTGGAGATCGGAGGGACCCTCCCCTTCATCAAAATCAGTGTGTTCCATAAGAGATCCTTGTAGAGAATCTAAGTGCCTCTCTTGCATATCCTCTTCTGAGAGACCTTCTCAGCAGGATACTCTTTTGAGGTATTGGAGGAGGTGGGGAGCTCCTGGGTGGGAACTGGATGGAAGCTCAATCAGGCTGGCTGTCCCTGAAGGGCAGGCTGAGCAGACTCAGGCACAGGATCTGCAGGGGGAGAAAAGGATGGATCCGATGGTGAAAGAGTCAAGGCTACTTCCAGATGAGAGAAAACCCTTTCCACCACTTTGAAGGCAGACCAGGAGAGAGCATGGAAAGACCACTCAGAGCCAAGGCTCCTGAAGCAGATAATCCAGAGCCTTCCCAGACCCTCTGCTTCAAAGGAGGAGTCGGAGCAGAGCTGTCAAGTACCAAGGGGAAGCAACGTCTCCAAAAGCTTCAGAGTCAAGGTCTGCCCCTCGGATGTGATGCTCCAGCTCTGAGAAGGATCCTGCTCCAAGATGGTAGGAGCCGATCTGATCAGGGACGTCATCAGAGTGGAAGAAAGAAGAAACTTCAACTCTGGCAGCTCAGCTCTAGGGAACTTCAGATTCAATGACTCTGAAACAGAACCCCAGATCAGAGAAAGAGTGACAACAGGGTGAAAAGAAGGATTTAGGCTTCTAGATCCACTGGAAGATGGAGATAGCAAGACCATCATCTGAATCTGTGTAGTGAGGAACCTTCTCATCATCCTATCCACCTCCGCTTTAGTGACTCTTTGGGGTGACCTAACAGATGACGAGGTGGGAGGCAGTCTAGATAACATTTCTGGTGTTTGTTGAAAAACCTGCAGACCTTAATCTTGGTAATACCAGCTCCACAGAAAATCCTGGAGCTCGAAGGTGAGTAGATAAGTCTGACACTGGTGTCAGAGTCAAAGCTTTCGGATCAGAGGACTTAGCCACATTTTTTGTCAGCTCCGAAGGAAGTGCGATGTGAGGAGACTGGGGAGGACAGCATTTACAGTGCTCCCTGGGCTCCTTAGACTTTTGAGAGGGAGTTTGAATCCCTGATGAAGAAATAGAGGTAAAAGATGCTGAGGATGGACGGAGGCCTTTCAAAATCAACTTACTTCACCTGTCACTAAGAGCTCTAACATTAAAAACTGTACATATAACAAGAAGCAACTAGATGTGCTGGCCCCAAACAATAAATGCACTCCCTGTGGGCATCAGAATTAGGAATCTTAGGCCCACAGAAGTGTACTTTTTGAATTCAGTCAGCTTAGACTCAGCCATAATGGAACAATTTAGAAAAAAACAACAATAAGTACAGTTAGCTAGGTCAAAGGACTAATGTCACAAAAAAGCACTAAAAAAACATATATATATATATATATATATATATATATATATATATATATATGTGTGTGTGTGTATATATATATATATATATATATATATATATATATATATATTGTTGTTTCTTTTTGTAGAGGAATAAATTAAACAAATACCAACAATGGTAGATCTGAGAAAAGAAAGAGAGGGAGAATGGGAAAACTACAAGCTAAGGTGGATAAAGAATACCAACAGAACTGGTATAAAGAGCAAGGAAGATATTACCGTTCATAAAGTTCTAGATAGAACAGATAGAGAATAAAATAAGCTTTAGATTGCACTCACTAACACCCCTAGCTCGAGAGGTAGCAATCCCATCTGAACCTGAAAAGTGGCAAACAAGAGCTGAGGTACTGCAATGGTCAGGGGCATTATGGTACAGTAGGACCTTGAAAGTCAGATCCTAGAATCTATAGAAAATGGCCGAGTTGGATCAGAGGGTCAGATTCAAGCCCATATGTTGAGGAATGTTTGAAAATGACAACATTAGATGAAATGATAAGTAATAATCACAACTGCTACAGAATGCCTCATTAGTATCCAATGAATGGTCGAGTTTGAGCTACATGGGTTTACATGCGGTACAATAATGTAAAATGCCACACAAAATTACAAAAAAGAGAGAGAGAGAGATAAATGATACTGTCTCAAACTACATATTCATCCTTACCTTTTTTTTTTTTTTTTTTACAGGAAGGAGAAGAGAATTTAAGTAAATCTTTATCTGCACTTTTTTCAAATAATACAGCATTTAAATTGATTTATTTGTGTTGCATTGAATACTATCTAGCTGGAAGTTGTGGCTCTGTTTTTTCAGTTAATGCTTGTTAGAATTTAGTGCTGGTTAGAATTCCTGCATAGCCAGTGATAAGTGGGGGAAGTTTCACTTCACTGATATTTGGTTTCTGCCTTATATAAGTGGTACATTTTGGATTATTTTCTGCTTAAACTCTGAGCTTTGGCAGGCTAAAACCTACCTGCAATCAACTGGATGTATAAGTGAATTTAAGTAAATCTTTATCTGCACTTTTTTCAAATAATACACCATTTAAATTGATTTATTTGTGTGCATTGAATACTATCTAGTTGAAAGTTGTGGCTCTGTTTCTTCAGTTAGTTTTTGTCTTGGTGTTGATCTTGGTGGCTTTGAAACTGCCTGCACCCTCTTGTAAATTTGCATTTGGATACTCCTCCTGGACCCATCTCATTTGCTCACTCAAAAAAAAAATTACACTTTATCTGCTTTCACTGTATTTGTGTTTCTTCCAACTTTATTACATTACTTTGCTTTTGCGTCATCTTAAAAGTACTCAATTGTATTTATTACTGCTTGGTGTAACTATCATTCTAAGCCTTTTGGTTTAAGCACTCGAGCTTCAGACCAGTAGTTTTACATTAAGAAGGTTTGTGGTCTGCACTGTTGTGGCTGGACAGGTAGCTTACATCCTTCTAAGTTGGGAACTGCTGACTGAGGGCTCAGTGTCTGTTATTCTAAAAGTGTATTAGTTCTGGTTTAAGCACTTGGTCTTCAGGACAGTTATTTTACATTAAGAAGGTTTGTGGTCTGCACTCTTGTGGGAGGAGAGGCTGGACTCTGCCCATCTGAGCTGGGAATTTCTGGTTAGAGGCTTATAGTGCCTGCATATTTGAACAGTTTCTTACTGAAATTGGTGCGCCCTGTTTGCTGTAGCATAGACTAGATCCAGGCCTGCTGAATCTAGCTTTGTTTGTATAACTTGAGCACTAATCCAGGCCTTCTTAAAAGTATTCAATTGTATTTATTACTGCTTGGTAGTAACCTGATTAAAGTGTAGCTATCATTCTAAGCCTTATGGTGTAAGCACTTGGGCTTCAGACCAGTTGTTTTACATTAAGAAGGTTTGTGGTCTGCACCGTTGTGGCAGGACAGGTAGCTTACATCCTTCTAAGTTGGGAACTGCTGATTGAATGCTCAGTGTCTGTTATTCTAAAAGTGTATTAGTTCTGGTTTAAGTACTTGGGCTTCACGCCAGTCATTTTACATTAAGAAGGTTTGTGGTCTGCACTCCTGTGGGAGGAGAGGCTGGACTCTGCCCATCTGAGATGGGAATTTCTGGTTAGAGGCTTATAGTGCCTGCATATCTGAACTGTTTCTTACTGAAATTGGTGTACCTTGTTTGCTGTCGCATAAACTAGATTCAGGCCTGCTGAACCTAGCTTTGTTTGTATAACTTAAGCATTAATCCAGGCCTTTCTTTTTGGAGAAGGTTCGCCTGCACCCCAGTGGCAGGAGTGTGCAGTTAGAAATTGTCTGATTGAAGACTACAGGAAAAGGGCTCAGTTTTTAGATTTTTTTTTTACTGGTTAATTGGGTAATTTGTTTAAAAGCCTTTTCTGATTGCTTGTAGTCATCTAAATCTGTTTAAGTGTTTTTTTACTGTTTGTAGTCGTTTAAAGCTGTTTTAAGTGTATTTTTTATTGTTTTTGCCTTATCTTTTAAAAAAACTTTTTCCTTGTTTCCCACCTTTCTAAGCTAGTATAGTCCAGTTTTCAGGCTAGTGCTGAATTCTGGGCTGTGTTACAAGTTTCTGAGTTTCCCATACCTTACTTGGATAGAGGGAGGTTTCTCTGTTCACCTGTGAGAGAGGGAGCTTTGAGCAGCTATCTGTCCCTGGAGGAGTGGCTCCAGCCCAGAAGTTAGCAGTTTATAGGCCATTTTGGGCTAATTTCTATCTCTTTCATTTACCTGCTGTAAAAATCACATTTTCATGGTTTTGCACGTCCGGGCAGTGCCGGTTAGCTAAAGCTAAATTATTCCCGACTGCACCAAGTCTCCTCTTCAGTTTTTCCCTTGAAAGTAGTCTAACTCTCAACCTAAGCACTTAAAAGCATCCTACAGTCCAGCACTTGCTCAGAACTAATAGCAAGAACTAATATACCCCGACACTTGATTGCCCAGCAGGGCAAGGCTCATTATTCACCCATCACCAACCAAGTGACTAAGCAGCTCACCCTACTATTCAGGCATGACCAAAGGACAATTTCAGGTATACTCTCCAGTCCAGCTGGTGAACCTGGGTATCCTGAGGCAATGTTACAACTGCCTCATGTACACAGACAACCCTCTCCTCCTACCAAAAAACATTAACATATGCGAGAGATGCAATTCTATAGCTAAACTGGAGGCTAAGCTGTCTCCACCTAAGACTGGAAAAGGCAGTCATGAGGAGAAGGTTAACACTTGCACCACACCTCCAGCCTCCCATAGACATACTAAACCAGCATTGGCAAAAAATACACATAAATACACAAAATCATACTTGGAGGCTTTAAATAAAAACCTGCAAAAGCATCAGAGACCTCCAAAGCAGACACCCAAAAAACCTGCACATCCCATCACAAACCAGACAACACATAAAACACAAAATCAGTGTGCCGCACAATCACAGCCCTTAAGGAGAAATAACATACCTAACACACTAGTAATAGGTGACTCTACAGTCAGGCACACTGACGTCCCACTCACTAGACTGGACAAGGAGAAGGATACTGTTAGCTGCCTGTCGGGAGCCAGAATCCACCACATAACACAAGCACTCAGGTCACTCCAAAACAAGTACAAATATGACTCTGCCATTGTTCATTTCATGTTGGTGTGAATGACTGGAGACTTACCTCCCTGGACTACATGAAAAAAGACATGGAAGAGCTCCCTGATCATGTAGCCCAGGCGGGTATGAACCTGACCCTGAGTAGCATCCTGCCCTCACCAAGAATGATACCACAGTATAAAGAAAAAATTATCAATTTCAACAACTGGCTAAGCTTCTGGTGTCATTCAAAGGGGATCCAGTGCCTGTCAGCCTGGGACGACATGCTCGACAGGCCTCGTTGCTTCGCAAGAGACGGTTTGCACCTGTCACCCCTAGGTTTCGAATACTGGCCAATGCTCTTGCTGCCCCCATAGTGCCTTTTTTAGGCAAGGCTCAAAAGTCAAACCCACCTCCGTAAACAGCACAAATAAAAAAAATGAGGGTTATGCTACGCAACGCCAGAAGTTTAAATCTCAAAATGCATGCGCTCGAAGCACTCTTCAGTATGGAGAACGTCGACATCTGTGCAGTAACTGAAACCTGGTTCAAGGCTCCACAGAGCACCCCAGCACTACCAGGCTACAACTCATACCACACAATTCGGCCACAGAACATGGACCGAAAAACAAAAGGAAGGGGTGTATCCATATTCATCAAGGATACCTACACCTCCAGGTTAGTGACGCAGCATGATACCTCTGAGATCATCCGTGTGCAACTAACATCGGGCAAATCTGAAATGCAAATTGTGGCCAGCTACAGATCACCCTCCATGACCCAGGACCACCACTCTGCCTTTCTGAAGACACTGAAAACCATGAAGGTCCTACCGAACACCCTGATATTGGGCGATTTCAATTACCCTACCGTTAACTGGGAAAAAGTACAGTTTTGTACCTACCATAAATGTAGATGTTCGAAGATCCACATTGCTGCAGTCCTTACACTTGGGTAGTCCGCTGTCCTCGATTCCAGTATACTATCAAAGGATATGGCTGCGCTCGGTGTCGCATTGAGGGCGATCAAGTACAAATCAGGAGTAAAGACATGAGTAGGACATCATATGGGGGTCTTTTTCTTTTGCCCAGAAAAGAAGCCCCCTAAAAATAAAGGTCAAAAAACAGCAACAAACAACAAACCAAGCACCTGTACAAAAAATATATACAAATATATAATATATATAATATATACAACCAACCACCAACACACACAGAGGGAAACAACGAGGGAAGGAGGGAGGGTAGAATTGGACTCAAATCTTAGGGCATCTACTCATCTACTGAGTACAAAACTAAACAAACTGTACTTCTTCTTGTACACTGCAGTCATCTCAGAATCTCACATTAGAATCCCAAAGCAAGAGTAGAGAGGGATGGCCAAACTACTAGGAGCCAGCAGCTGCCAACAGCAGTGCCAACAAACCAGCCATAAATAAAAGTACTGTCCTTAGAGTAAAGTATAGAGAAAATATGCACAAAACTCATGGCCTACTGCCTCAGACTCACTCCAGAATATCCTTGGTTCAAAGAACCCCAAAAAGCTAAGCCCGTCATGGCTGGGGCCTAATGGCAGCTGCTAGAAGTACCTTTGGGAATCTCCCAGATGGGCAATGCAATACGAAAGCAATGCAAACCCATCTTGTTTGAGACAGGCTTACACTGAGAACTTACCCTGAAGAAAAAGCAAAAAAAAAACTGAGACAGCCTGCCTGAACCCTTTAGTTCTGTCCAAATAGCCTGTGTACATCGCCAGTGTGTAAAATCTTTCCAAATTGCTCTTTTCCCTTTATAACTGGGGATTTGAAAAAAAAAAGTTCAAATGAATAGTTTGGTTTAAAGGCGCCCACACTAGAAACCACTTTAGGCATAAATTAAGACTGAGAGGGCATAAGAAAATTAATTTATCTCAACCATAGAGAAGGGGAAAAAACCCAGAAAGGGCCTGTAATTCAGAATGGCAACAAAGAAAAGTAGGCCATGAAAAATATTTCAACTCAGTACATATTGAATATTTCAAATCAGTCAAGTGAGTTCTAGCCTAGAAAAGGTTGATAGAAAGCAAGAGTAGTCTAGGTGGCCAAATTTCTAATCCACTTTCCTCTAAGAAATTACTTGGGGGTGAACTGAATTCAATTGCAATGGTGGATGAGAGTGAGCACAGTGCTGCAGCATCCCTTGAAAGGAAGTGAGGACAGCCCAGCTCCAACCTTGTCAGAAGAGCAAAATAGAGAACATAGAATTAGTCTCAGAAACATCAAAAAGGTCAAATTGAACTCCAGATAAAAAAATTTCCATTTCTGCTGCGTAAAATTTGGCATCAAAAGGCCATCTAGTTTTAGAATCACATTCCTGTTGCTTGTTGGACTGTAGAACCCTCATGTGGTCAAATGAGATAGTTGAATACTGTTAGAAGAAAGAAGTGAAGTATGACGGAAAATGACTGTCCTCCTGAGACAACGAAGTTGGTGAGCGAAGGCAAAGACCATGGAGGGCTTCAGGTGTGGACTCGACAGCAAAGGGTACTCGCAGCATACCAGGGACCATTCTAGCTATTAAAATCATCCTTCAGGGGTCCAGTCTGACCCTTTAGAAAATGGGCTGGGAGAAAGGCAGGTGGGCCCAAATAAGGATTGATCTGACTCCAGAAAGGAAAAGAGAAAGGGTTCCGGCTGTGGGAACTGCGTGAACACTCAAGAGCAAAACTATGGAGCCAAAGGGCATAGAAGAGAACAGATAGTGATGGGCAAAAGTTTGGCGCAGATGGTTTTCTGGAAATAGCAGGATCTCAATTTCCCTCGTGGGGATCATAATTCTCTGTCTCAACACATCATGAGAATCCATTCTGTGCTCGGCAGAAACCACCATTCTTCTGCTCTTGGTAAACTCCAGAGTCTCTGCAAGTACAGACAACTGAAAATTGGAGCTGAAAGAATCCCCCTTCACTCCCTTGTTGATGTACACATGAATGTTGTGTAGTAGATTAGTGAATGCTTTGCCTGTGATGTGTAATCCTTGAAAGTTACTAATGCAAACTGGACTGCCTCTCTTCTCCAGGTTGGAGGAAAGAGAAGTTAGTCTCTGAAAGGCAACTGGTCATCCATCCTTCCATTTGAGAGTTGATACCAAGCTGTTCTGAGGCCATCTCTCGTAAATCTCTGACTTCCTCTCCAGCAGGGTCCCAGAGGCCCTTGTTGTTTTAGGTGACATTCCTAGGCCCAAAACAAAAAGCCCTTTTGAATACAAGGTAATCCTTGAATGAGGACCTGACCCCTGCCCTCACACAAATTTTTACATTTTTTGGATACCATTGCGCTTCAGCATATACAGTTGAGTCGCAAAGTGCACGCTCATTATACATTTTTGAGATACCATTGCAACCTGGACTGTACAGTTGAGCGGACCCTGCCAAGATCTAGGAAAGATGTAAGGAACCACCCAAGGTGAAGGCAGTCTGATCAGCTGGCCCGGACTGATGAGATAGTTGATGGAAGTAAAGATTTGGCATTTCCTGAGAACAGGGTAGACCAAAATTCTGGGATATCTAATTCAGTCTTACACCCATAGCACTGCTTGAGAATATTCCAGGCTAGACTTCATTCTTCCTCACAATAACCAGAGCCACAAAAGACTTTTTGGCTATATCAAGCTCACATTGAGAAGAGAAACTCTTCCCACTGGAGCCATGACTTAAATTATGTACAGTCCTAATAGCAACCTTCCGCTGTCTTTAGCCAGAAAGACTTCTGAACTGGAGAAGTGATGAGATTTGAACACTAAATCCTGCAAGATAAGCCTGAAGGCAATGCAGAGAACTGATAGTGAAGTCCCAGCTACCATCCAATGATCTTCTGGCCTCTTTCCTAAAGCTGTTATGAAGTCCAACATAACAAACTTGAAAGTTACCATCCAATGATTCTTGCCCAGCAGAGGTAAAAGCTGTTGTATCCTCTTTCCTTTCAAACAAGAAGTTCCCAAGGCGAGAATTTGGACCCACAGAGCCACTTCTGTTTTAGGTTCCAGCTGTATTCAGAAATCTTGGAGTAACAGAAATTTGCGGCAGACTTCTGGCATAGGGACCTAGGAGGAGGCGATCTGTGCCTCTGAAAGGAGGCAACCCTGACGCCCTGGATGTTTACTGAGGAGTGGATGATATCCAATACCCTTCTAAGGTGGTAATTATAGGTGGAAAGTGTTGACTGTAACAAGTGGGTCTAAGGTGCTGAACTCGAGAAGCCCTTGGCTCTACTAAAGTACAAACTCCCAGGTCCAGCGCTTCCTGGAATTTATCAGCTCAAATGCCCTGGATCAGCTGGTAAACTCCCCTACCAGAGGTGAAAACATATTGGACCTGGTCATCACCAACATGGGCGACAGGTTTTCTGCACCAGAGGTCAAGCCATCACTGGTTAGATCAGACTATAAACTAATCACTCTGGATGTCCACACAACACCACTACCCCCAACCAAGGAAACCACAGTGAAAAACTTTTCTATACCAAAGTTCACCATACTTAAGACAGAGGTGGTAAGTTTTATAGCCCCCACACTAAAGGATAACAGTGTCCAAAAAGCAGGAACCTTTACAAATGCACTCTATGAGCACCTACAAGGATGCATGGATCGTGCCATCCCTAGCAAAACCAAGACTCATTCCCCTAAGAGAAGCAAACCAGTCTGGAGGACCCCTGCCATACATTAGGAGGAGGAAACTAGTTCAGAAAAAAAGCAAATCCCAAAAAGGAAAGACATCCCTGATCAGTATCAGTAAGAAACTAAGGTCCCTCATAAAATCATCCAAGGCTAATTTCGAAATAAAAATAGCCAAGGATTCGAAAGATAACCACAAAGCCTTCTTTAGCTATGTCAAGAATCTAAGTGGCAACTCACAGATATGCTCTGACCTAGTGCAAAATAGCACAAAATATAGTGAACCTACTGATATTGCCAACATCCTGGCAGATAGATTCAATGCAAACTTCACCCCCCCCCCTCACCCCCAAAAGGGCCCACAACCATACCGGAAAAGTGTAGTGTCTCGGAAATCACAGATACACAGGTGAAAACAGCCCTTTCAAAAGCCAAAAGCACAGCGTCAATGGGGTCAGATGGTGTCCCAGGCTGCGTCTTGCACGAACTACAGAACGAGCTAAGCCCCCACCTAAACACACTGTTCAACCACAACCTCTCCACAGGCTATGTGCCCATAGAATGGCACACAGCAGCAGTTATTCCACTCCAGAAAGGAGAGGTCACAACTGACCCTGGTAACTATCGCCCCATAAGCCTGACTAGCCTGGTCTGCAAGGCTATGCAGCGCATCATCATGGAACTCACTAACAAAGACATTGGGAACCTCAAAACACTTGACCCAACCTAGTTCGGCTTTGTTAAGGGAAGATCATGCCTACTAAACCTGGTTGACTTCTTTGAGACAGTCACCAAGGCCACAGATGAGGGGAAGGTGGTTCACACAGCCTACCTTGACCTCGCCAAGGCTTTTGACACCATTCCCCACTGGGGAATTATAGAAAAACTCACCACCCTGAATACAAACCCTACATCACAAGATGGGTTGCCAACTGGCTTACAGACAGAACTCACACGGTAAGAATAGCGGGCTCCAGGTCCGACTCTAAATGGTGTCCCACAAGGCTCGGTCCTGGGACCCCTACTGTTTGGCATATACTTCTCAGAAGTACAGGCAAACACAGGAAGACTATGGCTAACCAAGTTCACCGATGAATGCAAACTGGGAGCCATAACTGACTCTCCGGCTGACACGGACATTCTCCAAAACGGCCTTACTGAGACGGACACCTGGTGTCAAAGTCATGGTCTCAAGCTAAATGTCAAAAAATGCATAGTCATCCCGTTTGGGAAAAACAAAACACCCATGAATTACCACATATGTGGCAGTCCCCTTAATACAGACGAGGTAAAGAGACCTGGGGACCCAGGTAGACAGTAATCTCTCCTTTGACAATTATATTGCCAAAGTAGTTAGGAAATCCTTCTATGTAGCCCATTTAATTACTAAAGGGTTTGCATCTAGAAATAAAGAGGTTATAGTGCTCCTCTACTCGTCACTCATCAGACCCATCATAGAGTACAATGCCCCATTTGGTATGTACCTCACAAGACACTTCCAACAGCTGGAAAGACCACAAAAGTACCTCAACAAGAGGATTACTGGCCTCAAACATATGTCCTATGCAGACCAACTGGAAAAACTCTGGTTGTACTCAGTGGCATATCGCTTACTCAAAGGTGATCTCTGTCTGACTTACAAAGTCATGTCCAACTCAGAATTGATGGACATGCTCCACCTAAAGAAATCCAAGTCACTGCGAGCCACTCGCTCTAGTCAGCTAAACCTTGCCACAACAATAAATAGAACATGCTGGAGGGATAGATTCCTGTCACACAGACTCCCCATGCTTTGGAACAAAATTCTTACCTACATTATGGAGAGCCCCTCACTAACACTCTTCAAGAGAAACCTTGACGAGTGGATGGGTAACAGAAAATACACCCCTGGGATCACTTCATTGGCTCTTCTTGACAGAGGCTCGGTTAATTAATCAATGGGGCGGCAAAAGCTGACACACTCTGGCTAGGCTGATAAATGCCCTCGGGCAGATAGCCTAGTACCTACCTATGAACCTATCGGGCACAAGCTTTAAAACATAAAACTTAATCTGGGACATGAACTCTGTAATGATATGCACTTATACCTCTCAATTGTCCAGATGTTTGCCTCACATTTTTTAGTCTGTTCCTCTTAAAATATGTGGTTTTGTGGCAAATCAGTGAGTATTGAATTCACTAAATAATGGCAATCATTTGAATTTAAGAGTTGATATCCTTCAGAAAAAGCATGGTAATGCAAATCCTTTTATTCTAGCATTTTACTAAGTTTATAAGAGCAACATTTAAAATGTGTGCTTATTTTTCAGCCTTTGTCCAGCCCATTAATTTTAGCTTTGTCCAGATTTCTTGAGCTACGAGATTGAGAGGTATGCATGCGTTCGAACATCAGATCAGCAGAACACTAGAAAAACTAATAACCTGAGCTCTGAAAAGTCAGTTTTTTATGGACATTAACAAACTCCTTACATGTGTTACTCAAAATATTTTGAGTTTAAATAAATGCATCATGATTAATATTTAATACAGATGACAGGAAAAAATCTTCACTTTCTGCTTGCATTCTCTATAAACTGCAGAAGTACAATCTTCCTCATTTTAATCTTTTCAGTAAGACCTATACAGCACATCACAGAAGTGCTACTGAAGTCCACATAATCTACACTGAGTAGTTCCTTGTACATCTTTCTTGGGCTGAGAAAGTGAGGAAAGTATAAACTACCATGTGAGTGCACTGTTTCAAAGCATTTCTCATATTCAAAGAGTACAACACACACACACACACACACACACACACACACACACACACACACACACACACACACACACACACACACACACACACACACACACACACAAATATTTTAAACAGGAGAGTACTTCAGTCTTCTGCCTACATTTGTACTCTTACTAATAAAACAGAAAACCAGCCATCATCAATAATTTTCACAGGGGTAAAACAAACGTAATAAGCAACTCTTCAGATTAAAATAAAATTATGTAAAAGGGTTAAATACTATTTTCTTTTAACATGGAAACATGTACTGAAGCCCAGCATTCTTGTGTGGATTTATGTTATAATCTCAGTGCCAGAACTATTTTCTGTGAGTTATTGACAGGCAAGCAGAAGTGGGAGCAAAGAAAGTGGGCTGTAGTTTGTTGTCCTAGCTAAAGAGGGAAGGGGAAGGGCATACTCATTCACAACAGGACTGTCACCAAAAAGATTTATTAGCCTGTGCTGAAGCTCGAACCACTATAACAACCTGTGTGTCTCTTACACTCTTATGAGTTGCAGCTGATTCCTAGCATGACCACATAGAAAGCAAAAAGAAGTTATGTACCTACCATAAAGTTCCATGTTAGTTGTCTTCATCTCGCCTTCCTTCTTGCTGTTTGGGTTCGGAGCCGATCCTCGGCTCCGACTTGGCCATCTTTTATAGCTCAAGAGCTGTTTACTACCTTGAGGCTACCCCTTATACCAGCCTGCCCAGCGTCAGCTACCCAGATCTCGTTTGTGATAGCGCACACTAGACATAAGTAGAGTAACCAGTTACTAAAAACTGGTTGTCCAATACACATAAACAAGGAAAGAGTTATAAATTCCCTGGCATGTGAAGTAATAAAAGATGCTCAGCCAGTGAAAACAAAAGGGAACTCCTCACAATCCGCTAAGAAGTGGGAAGGATGCAAGAAGGAAGTTGAGATGAAGACAACTAACATGGAATGTTATGGTAGGTACATAACTTCTTTATGTTAAGTTGCCCATCTCGCCTTCATTCCTGCTGTTTGGGACAGTGTCCCTAGCACCTAAAATGCCGGGTGGCTCATTGGAACAAACTCTTCAGAACAGTAGAACGAAAGGAAGCTCTGCTCCAGGAGACCACATCTACCTTGTAATGAGAGATAAAAAAGTGTGGAGGTTTGCCCAAGTGGCAGCTGCACAGATTGAGTCTATGGGCAACCTAGACTGAAAAGCTACAGAGGTGGCTAATGCTCTAGTGGAATGACCTTTTGGTTTAGCTGGTAGCTCTTTATTTCATAACTGATAAATAAAGGCAATAGTATCGGATAACCATTCGGATAAGGTCACTTTAGAAACTGGAAGGCCTTGTTTGTTGAAAGCATAGGAAAGAAATAACTGGTCTGACTTTCTTAGTTCCTTAGTTCTATGGAGGTAAAAACACAATTGTCTGTGTACATCCAATTGGTGGAGCTTGTATTCTGCCTTGTTGCTGTGATTAGGAAAGAAAACTGGGAGATCTATGGATTGATTTAAATTGTTCTCTGAGCAGACTTTAGGAATAAAGGATGGACTGGTCCTCAGAGAAACTCTGTCCTTGTGAAACACCAGGTAAGGAGGATGAACACATAGTGCTTGAAGTTCTGAGACGCATCACAAGTGATAGCAACCAGAAAAAGCGTCTTCCAAGAAAGAAATTTTAAAGAGCATGATGCTGCCGGTTCAAAGGCAGGCAAAATTAAGGAGGCTAAAACTAAATTGAGATCCCAAGGAGGGGGCGGATCTCTTAACTGGGGGTCTAAGAAGAGATGTTCCTTTCATAAAGGCTTTGCAGAGCTTATGAGACATTATGCTAGAATTAAACATATCGATATGAAAATTAGAAATGGCAGCTAGTTGTACTCTAATGGTAGTGGAAGTTGCACCAGACTGAAAAAGCTGTGCTAGAAATTCAAGAATTTCATGGACTGGGGCTCAGAAAGTATCCAAATTTTTAGATTCTGCCCAGTAAGAAAACCGTTTCCATTTACTAGCATACGTTTTCCTTGTAGCAGACTTATGTCAGGAAACAATAATATCACGGACTGCTGGGGAGACATTGGAAAGCCTAGCTAAGGTTGGAAGTGGAGTAACCAAGCCGTGAGCTCTAGAGTTTGAAGAGATTGGTGCACCCCGCCTGATTAGTGAATCAGAAGATCTGGAACTGGGTCCAGAAACCATGGTTGATCCAGAAGATGGAGGTGTAAGAAAGGGAACCATATTTGTCGAGGCCAATATGGGGCAATGAGGATCATTTTGCAACCCAAAGATTTTGCTTTCTGTATGAGTCTTGGAATTAGGGGAAAAGCGTAAAGGAGTCCCTGAGGCCAAGCGTGGACTAGAGCATCTCTGGGTATATGACCTGGAAGAGGAAGTAGGGAGAAGTAGCTGCTGCATTTGTTGTTGAGAGGAGTGGCAAATAGGTTGCAGCAAGGCTGTCCCCATTTACGGAAGATAAGATCTGTAACTTCCTGATTCAGAGACCACTCGTGAGGCATGAGGATAGCTCTGCTGAGTCTGTCCGCTATAACGTTGGATTTCCCTGGAATGTGCATTGCTATCAGAAAACGTTGGGAGGAAATCGCCCATTGCCACAGTCTGAGTGCTTCTCGATACAAGGGGTAAGACCTAGTCCCACCCGGTTTGCTGATGAACCACACCACTGACATGTTGTCCGTTTGGATTGCAAGTCCTGGAAGGAAGAGAGTCTTAAAGGGCTTGCAACGCTAGGAGAACTGCTCTCATTTTTAGGACATTGACATGCATATGGTACTCGCGAGGTTGCCAAGTGCCTTGGACAGTCCTGCCTAGATAATGCCCCCCACCCTATCAGGGAGGCGTCTGTGGTCACTGTGGCTACCGGAGGGGGTTGTATGAAATGTCTGCCCTGAATTACCAAGAAAGGTGCCTTTTGCATGTTTGTGTGATCAGGATCATAAGAGACATGGGTAGTTCCTGGAAAGACCACTGTGTGAAATGAAGCCACTGAAGGATTCTCATGTGCAAAGGCACTAATGGGTCAAGAAGAATGGCAGCTGCCATGGAGCCTAGAGCTTGGAGTACATGTCTGACTTGAACACTTTTGCTCTGCATTAGAATTTAAACTTGTTGACGAATAGTGGAAACTCTTTCCTGTAGTAATCTTGCAAACATTTCTTTTGTGTTTAATTCTGCTCCTATGTATGTGATAGACTGACAGGGCAACAAGGCACATTTTTCGAAATTTACTGCAATGCCTAGTTGAGTGCATGATGTGATTGTATAATCCCGTGCCTCCAAGAGTTAATGCCTGGTGGTAGCAGTCAGGAGCCAGTCGTCTAGATAGGGAAACACCTGGAATCCTTGACGCCTCAGGTGAGCCGTGACTACTGCCATACACTTGGTGAACACCCTGGGGGCTGAGGTGAGACCAAAAGGCAGAGCTCTGAACTGGTAATGACTGGCCCCTACTCAGAAGCGAAGAAATCTCCTGGAGCATCTGTCCATCTTGATATGGTAGTACGCGTCCTGAAGATCTATCGAGCACATCCAATTGTCCTGACCCAGAAAAGGGAAAATGGACTGCAGTGTCACCATCTGGAACTTTTCTTTTTGTACAGATTTGTTCAATCTGCTGAGATCCAGTATTGGTCTCCAGTCCCCTATCTTTTTTGGTACTAAAAAGAATCTTGAGTAAGTTCCGGATCCTAGTTGGTCTGCGGGGACTTCTTGAATGGCTCTTTTTTTCTAGCAGTCTTGAAACTTCTGTGACTGCTTGATCCCTTAGATTGGCTGGGACATCTGGGATGGGCTTTTTTGATTCTATGAGGGATTGATGGAAGGGAATTTTGTAACCTCCAGATATGATGGCTAGTACCCATCTGTCTCTTGTTATATTTTGCCAGGCTTTTGGGTACAGCGAAAGTCTTCCCTCGACTGTCTCCAGAGGTGAGCAGTCGGGCAACCCTTCAGGGATGCTGGAAGGGTTTGGCAGAGAAGGTTTCTCTGTCACCCTGGTTCTGCGGTCCCCCTCTGCCACAAGGGCAGCATCTGTTATTGTTGTTTCCCCCTCTGCCCCTGGGGGAAAAATCACCACGTGTGTCAGGCAAGGGTCCCTGGGATTTTCGGAACCACATCTTTCCACTCTTCAGACCCTTGGGATAAGGTCTGGAAAGAGTGGAAAAACGGACTCCCATGGCAGAGAGAGTCTTGCCTTCCTGCTCACACCTGGTCAACGTGTCTTTCACCTGAGGCCCAAAGAGAAAGGAGCCATCAAAGGGAGTATTGGTGAAGGAAGCTCGAAAGGGTTTCGCAAACTGACACAGCCGCATCCAAGCATATCTCCTGAGAGCCACACCTTTCCCTGCGATTCTGCTCACTCCATCGGCTGCATAGGAAATCAGCCTCATGGAGGAGTTGACTATGGAATTAAGAGTCACAAGCTGAAAAGTTACTTTAGCTGATGCTCCCTCAGCTGTAGGATCTTGAAGGGCATCTCCAAGCTCTTTCAGGAGATCCCTTTGAAGACGTGTAAAATGGCATAGATAATTCAGGGACTTCACTGAATAGGTCGCGGAAGCAAACATTTGCTTTCCATATCTGTCCATCATCCAAGACTCTTTGTTCGGAGGATGAACAGATGAAGAGGTTTCTGCTAACTCTTTCTTGGTGGCTGCTGCTACCACCATAGCATCAACAGGCACACCTTTGGAGAGGAATTGCTTGTCCTGGGGGGCTGTAATAAATTTGTTTGGTCTCCTCGGAGTAGGTTTCACAGAATCTGGAGCTGACCAAGCCTTTCAAGCCACTACAGACATGAGTGGATCGAAAGGAGGAGATACCCAAGAGGTGGAAGGTCGAGAACCGAATGCGTCCAGGTACACAGACTCGTCCTCGGTAGGGGCTAGGGAAGTCCGGTCCCTCCTCTGTCTAAGCATTTCAAGGATGTCCGAAAAGGAAACATCTTCAGAGGGAGACCTTGGGGACCCTTCTGATTCATCCATGTCTGTATCTGAAATGACAGACTCAGGGGAGTCTATATGCTTTCTCTTGCACTTCTTCCGGGGAGGTTCCTCCGAGTGATCAGGGGAGGCTTCGGAAGAAGAGGGATCACCCAGTGGGGTTGTCCTGGGGCATAGGTTCCCTACGCTTGGGGTCTGGAGGAGGAGTAGAGGTTAGAACAGACACCATGGGGGGAGGAGCCGATGGAACTGGCAGTAGAGCTGTTTCGGGGGACAGCACACTCCGCATGACCTAAAAGGCGTCCCGACCTCTAGGCAGAGAAAGCTCCAGCTCCGAAGAAACACGAGTCTTTCTCCGCGTCGAGGGTGATGGCTCCAAGGCCGATGTTGGAGGCGAGGTCACCTCTGCCGAAGCTCCGAGGGGGAGAATGGGGCCGGACAAGGGTCCGATGCCACCCCCCTCTCGGAGCCAACGATTGAGCCTCGGCACCCAGATCCCTCGATAGAAGGTACAATCAAGGTATTAGGAGCAGACGTCGGAACCGAAGGAGAGATGATCAGCACCGACGGTTCTACTACCTGCGGATCCATGGTCTTCAGCTCCGAGCTAAATGTAGTCGGAGGAGGAACAGAAATAGAGGCAGTTGGAGCAGATACCCGTTGAGGTGGGCTGGACAGACTTTTTGCCAGTTCCTGTGACTTAAGCAACCTACTTACTACTGTCTCCACATCATGATCCCATAATCTAGAGGATCGAGAGGAGTGGGAAGAATGATGGCTACATTCACTCTGTAACAAAGATGACTGAGGTGCCGAGTGGATGGACTCCAAGGACGGAGACCTCAGTCTCTTATGGCTCCAAGACGGCTCCAAAATAGCAGATGGAGCCGATGGAGGAGTTGTCTTGTCGGTGCCAGCCGGCATCGACATACTTGGTTGGTCAAGTAAAGGAGTTGGCTCCGAAGGTGGAGCCGGCGGCTTGACAGACTTAGGGGATTTCGCTGGCTGAGTACTTTTAGCTGGACAATCTTGAGGCTTCAATAATCCCTAAAGGATTAATTTGTTTTTGCGCTCCTGCAGGACCCTTGGACTAAAAGTGTGACATATAGAACAGGAGTCTTGCAAGTGAACACAATATACACAACTAGTGTGGCCATCTGTCAGAGACACTTTTTGAAACCAGATACCTTGGTATCTTCAGACATAATAGTAACAAAAACCACAACAACAATAATACAAAGTTATACTAGAAAAAAAAAGAAACAAATAGACTTTTTTTTTTGTTACAGTTAAGGAACAGAAGGAAAGCCTCTAATTTAAACAGCTATCCTGGGAGAACTCTCTAATTTAAACGAGTTCAAAGGAACAGAAGGCCTGCGAGTTATGGAGCGACAGCCAACAAAGCTAAAATACACAAGAACGCGATAAGGGATAAAGGAATATTATCTAGACATAAACTTGACAAACTTTCAAGAATAAACAACAATATATCAATAGAAAAAACTATACTAAGCCTGAGCCAGTAAGGAAGCAACCTCGCAGCTGAAGCGGCAAATGAGATCTGGGTAGCTGACGCTGGGCATGCTGGGATAAGGGGTAGCCTCGAGCCAGTAAACAGCTCTTGAGCTATAGAAGATGGCCGAGTTGGAGCCAAGGATCGGCTCCGAGCCCAAACAGCAAGAACGAAGGCGAGATGGACAACTTAACATCTGCTATTCACAGAGTTTACACTGCAAAGGGGAAACAGAAGTAGATTGACAAGTATTTCTTCCATATCACATACAGACAAGTGCATATGCACCTGCGCGCGTGCACACACACACCTACAATCAATTTAGAGTCCCCTTTTCCACCTATTGTACAGTTTTTGGAATGTAGAAGGAAACTGTAGCACTCAGAGGAAAACCCATGCAAAGGCACACCAACCAAGAATCAAACTGGAGAACCTCTTGTTGTGAAGTAGCAAAGCTCCCTGTTACACCAAGTATACAACTGTGCAAATGCTTAATTTTTTTTTCAACTTCTTGAAGTTAAGCACACTATACTAGAATCAATTATTTGCAGGAAACATATCTGCACGTCAAAATCAAATGAAAATGAAGTTTATATCATTTCTTAGTAAGGCAAAGAAGAAAGAACACTGCATAAAAACATCATAATGAAAATGCAAAGGAAAAACAACTTGCCATTAGGAGCATTCTTTAACAAGTGGGATCTGGAATCTAGTTAAGAGTTAATGCCATTTTATCACAATCTGCTCTTTAGCAAAAGGAAATGTTCTGTGGCAGCATGGAGTGAAGATAAATGATTTTATAGTGAGCATGAGGGTACACAGATTATCAACATGCAAACTGCAGCAAAGGATGATGAAAGACAAAAATAGAGTTTATACTTTGCTTCTTGTAGACCTGCTGATATCACAACAGCTTGCCTAGGTCTTCACTCCCAAGGTTTTCTGGATGCCTCTTCATGTCTCTGTTAGTACAATGAGTAATACGTATAGTCAGTAGAGTAAACAGCTTTTACACCATATATAGCAAAAGATGGGCACCCAAAAAGAGACACATAAGAACCACACTGTCCTGTTAAAAGACAGGAAAAATTATTGGAAATAAAATAATTTCATTCTTAATTTCTTGATGTTATTCTTCTAACCTCAATAATTCAGTGCATAACTGTTGTGTGCATATACATACAGCCATTGCCTTTAGACCCACTTTAATTATTTCAGGGTTGCAGGAAAGCTATGAGATACAGCCTACTCCAGCCACTGTGTCCTGTATCCACTGGTTGCTGGAGTAGGCTGTATCACATGGCTTTCCTGCAACCCTGAAATAATTAAAGTGGGTCTAAAGGCAATGGCTGTATGTATACGCACACAACAGTTATGCACTGAATTATTGAGGTTAGAAGAATAACATCAAGAAATTATTAATGAAATTATTTTATTTCCAATAATGTTTCCTGTCTTTTAACAGGGCAGTGTGGTTCTTATGTCTCTCTTTTTGGGTGCCCATCTTTTGCTACATATGGTGTAAAAGCTGTTTACTCTACTGACTATACGTATTACTCATTACACACACACACACACACACACACACACACACACACACACACACACACACACACACACACACAGAGAGAGAGTCTGATATAACAAAGAAATGAAGAAATTCACTCCTCCTATATGGTAGGGGTAATAGTGGTATTGTTGTTGGAGGTCACAGTAAAGCTGTCAGTGTAGGGAAGGGATTTGTAGGAGCTAAAGAGTAGTAATTTAGTTTTGGATGTGTTAAGATTGAGCTGTTGGTTGGTGAACCAAGTTTCGAATAGAGAGAAGGATTCTTGTGTTTGGGAGAGGAGATGATCTAGTGTGGGGGCTGCACATATAATAGTGGTGTCATCTGCATATTGCACTATAGTGACTTTGGGTGTGGTGGATGGGAGTTGGTTGGTGGGCAGTGTGAATAGTAAAGGACCTAAGATGGAGCCTTGAGGGACCCCTAGGGAAACAGGCAGCAAGGAGGATATTTGGCTTTGCTACTTTACTGCTTGCTGCCTACCAGATATATGGCTCTTAAACCAAGAGATAGAAGATGAACTGAGGTTTAAGGTGGACAGTGAGTGAAGGAGCGTCATACAGTTGATCATATCAAAATCTTTGGATAAATCTAAAACTGTAGCCGATACTATTAGTCCATTATTTCTGTGGTTATTTATGGTGTTAGTGAATTAGGTAAGTGCAGTGGTAGTACTATGGAAGGGTCTGAAGCCATGTTGCTGTATAGACAGTAGTTTGTTTTCTAGCAGATATTCCATCAATTGTGCGTGGATTACCCTCTCAAGTATTTTTGATAAGGGGGATAATATAGCGAGCTACCCCCTTTGTGCATTGGTATTATATGGGATATTTTACAAAAGTGGGGTACCGTACATTCTAAGATGGATCTGTTAATTAGAATAGTGACAGGGTAGGCTATAGCTTCTGTGGCTAGTTGTAGATATTCAGTTGGTAGGTTGTCGACAGCTTGCATGGTCCGTTTGAGATTTTAGTGAAGTTTTTGAATGGTCCTGATTGATGAAAGTTAAAGTGGGTGCTATTGTCTTTTGTTTCAGGAGAAAGAGATGTTTTTGTTGGAGGGGGTTATTAGGGCAAGTTTGGTTATTTGCAAGGGCTTGCACAGTTTCTGTAAAGAACTTGCTGAATAGTGTGGTGATATTGTCATGGTTATTTTCTGTTTTTAGTGAAGGGGTGGATGTTTTCTCTGGTAGTAAGAGAGTTGACTGCGGCCCACAATTTTTGTGGGTTATTAGCATGTTTACTTTGAATATTTTGGTAGTAGGAGATTTTGTCTGTTTTAATGAGTTTTTGGCCTCGTTTCGTAGTTCAAGGTAGTTTTGTTTGTCTGTTTGGGTTTTACTCTTATGAAATTGTGTCCAGGCTTTGTTCCTATTTTTGAGGATTGTTTTTGTATTTTTAGTCAGCCAGGGGGCATATTTAGTTTTAATTCTGGTGGTTCTGCAGGGGCATGGTGGTTAAGTAAATTTATGAAGGTTATATTAAGGCATTGCACTGTTTTATAGAGTGATAACTTTTTCAAGGGGATCCAATTACAGCTATTCAGGTCCCTGTTAAAGTTGTCAAGGTTTAATTATTTTTTATTTCTAATTTCCTGTACTGTTACCTGTGATATTAGGAGTGTTTTAAATCTTAGTAGAAATGCTGGATAGTGATCGCTGAGGGTGTCAGGCAGACATCCAGCAAGGGATATGAGGGAAGGATGGGATACAAGAATCCAGTCCAGTATGACTTGATGTTTGGTTCTTTTGTCAGTTATAGTGGGGGATGAAATAATTTGGGTTAATCCTTGTAGGTTAATGTGGGAGAGCAGGTTTTGTTTGCAGCAGTAGAGCCAATCTATATTGAGGTCACCTAGTAGGATGCTTTCTTGGGGCAGGGAGTTGGATATCCATTCTAGTAGATTTTCCATTATGGTAATATATTTACCTGGTGGGATATAGCAGCCAGTGATGTTGATGCATTTTTGGGGTTCAATTTTAAATTTGGCAAGGGTGAGTTCCACGTTCTTGAGGTCAGGGGTTGAGATGTTGAGTTATTCTAGGATGAGGTGACTTTTATATTAGTATGGCTACTGCCACCACCACTTTTTCCTACTCTGTCTTTCTGAATGATGTTATACCCTGGTGCTGTAATTTCATTATCGTGGATACCTGGTTTTAGCCAGGTCTCAGTCAGAATGACAGTTTCTGGATTATATAAGGTTAGTAGAGCATGGAGGTCATGAACTTTGTTCAGGATACTCCTTACATTAAGATTAATAATGAGGAGTGAGTTTTTCTCCCTGTGGAGCAGGGCATTATTCAGATTGGAGCTAAGCGTGAGTGGGCATGTCACCACAACATATGAGTTTTGTCTTGAGGTATAGGTAGAGTCTGCTAAGTTTAGTGTGGGATTCCCTACATGTTGAGAGTGGTTTGTATGAGAAATAGTGAATAGAGGTGGTTTGGTAGAGGTATGGTGCTAGGTGACTGTAGGCATAGGTAGGTGTATAGTTAATGGATGTAGATTGTTTTGGAATGATTAGGTTTTGTTGAAGTTGGACTTGATAGTTGGTAATGGATGCTAGTAGTACTAGGGTAGAGATGGATATAGAATATAGTAGGAGTTGTAGACTTGAGTTTTTTGATAGTGACGTCATTATTGCTTTTTATTACTGGGGAGGGTGTGTAGAGTTGGTGGGGTAATACGAGTATAGTAAGGTGATAAGTGGTGTAGTAGGTAGAGTAGAAGGGTAGGTAGGGTGTCATAAGGTTCAGTAATGTGGTTTGTAGAGGTGTAATTAGAAAGCTAATTGGGTGGTTGGCTCTGCTAGGTTGGATTGGTCTACAGGAGGTGGGTGTGGTCTATTGGTATAAGTGTAATTGAAGTGGGGGTGGGTGGGAATAGGGGTAGGGTAGAGGTGCAGAGTGAGCCCTAAGGGTGAACAGAGTGGGCAGAGCTGAGAAGGAGGAAGGATCAGAACAGACCAACAAAAACAATCAGTGAAACAGGTACTCTCGAGCACTCAAAGGTACTGACAAGCTCAGAGGTATATTACTTATGAGTTAAGGTTTGGTCTAATTCAAGGAGAATTGAACAGGTGAGGCAATTGTGCAAAAAACAATGGGAAAGGCCAACAGGCCTTACAGCTGCAGGTAGCAGGGAAAAAGTATTGAAACTTGCCTAATGCAATGAGTGGGAATATACCGCCACCTAGTGGTGTTCCTGCGAAAAGTAAAATGTAGAATCTACTTATTACAGGGAGTGAAATGGCTAGAGGGGAGAGAGTTGGGAAAAGGGACTGCTGCAGAACTGCAAGTGTGCATGCCGTGGGTTAGCAATACAAACACCTTAAAAATAAGCTTTAACAAAGAGTACTACACATACACACAGATGAAAGGGGTTATTTTTCAGAATGTTCCTGGATTCTTCTTTGGGGAGGTATGTTCCTCTGGCTAAATGGAGCTGTAGAATTGGACAATCAAGAGAAAAATACCCAAGCAAGCTGAAAAAGAGAGAGAAGTACTTTAATATAGAGGCATGGGAGAACTGGGAGAGGCAGTAATAGGATAGGCTGGAGATATCCAGTTACATGTGATACGTACAGCACAAAAAGGGGGAAAACAGTCCAGAATGGAAATATGAGACCAGTTCCAGGGAGAAATAAAAGCATTAGATGGAAGCAGCACAGTAAAATGCAATTCAATAGGCAATGGGTGCATATGCAAAAATGAGTTGCTCTAGGAGAACTAACAGCAGCAGGTACTTATTCACTATACAGTCAACATATACACATACAAGTTCCTCTATAAGAACTGACAACAGCTGCTTATTCACTTTGCAGATAACAGATTACAGCAGGAGCTAATGCATTTTACAGCCAGAAGTGACCACAGCAGAAGTATTGCACACATAAGGCATTAGTGTAGAAAATATTCTGTATATCTCCCTTTGACCACACCAGTTGCAGGAGGTAGCCAGGGGAACAGTACATTAAGTGATTGGTGGTACTGCGTTTAGATCCTGTATGTATTGGGGCTATTTGTATTTCTCAAACGTCTGTTACATTAATAGGGGTGGTCAGACTGAATCGTTTAGTAATACCAGGGCACGCTGAGTGCAAGGTATTACAGCAGGGCTGAAGGATATTTTACAATACACTATGCGGGAGGAAGGCACTGCAGGACATGCTCCAAGTGTTACGTGCCACTGAAACTATAGTATGCTATTAAACTGTATTGTAGGAATCAGTTAGGTCAGGAACCAAAACAGAAATACAGAATACTAAACAGGAGCAGAGACTTAAATGCGTGTGGGCGTTTTATATGTTTAGAGTGAGCTTAGATGAGCAGGCTCTGACCTGGTAGGATTTGGGTAAGGATATATACATATAGGATAAGTAGGCATTGGCCCCAAAGGAGCATGTGCATTATTACATTTAAACACTCATACACATAAGGAAAGCAAACTAATTACGGAAGCTCTGACCAGGTTGTGCACAGGGTAGAGAGTTTGTAAACTGTTTAGCGAGTACCACAGGGATGGAAATTTCAGGTAGAAACCAGTTAGGTAGAGAGTTTCCACATTATTTAGCAAGTACCAAAGGGATGGGAATTTCAGGCAGAAACCACTTAGGTAGAGAGTTTCCACACTGTTTGGGAAGTACCACAGGAATGGGAATTTCAGGCAAAAAAACAGCAAGCTTCCATTTGTAATTAAACAGTAAAAACAGAAGGGGATACAGCAAAGGTGGAGCAAGGCAGGCACAGAGCAAACGGTGAGACCTGGCAACAGTAACTGTGTAATTACAGAGCAATGAACAGAGCACTAAGACCCAAATATATTATACAAAGCTGTTTAATAAATACAAAAGTAATCAGGCACTGTAACTTACCGACAAACACACAAGCAACATATTGCAACAGTGACCGAGGGGCAGGAATGCTAATTTAAAAAGAAATGGCACCACTGGTAACACCACTAGATATAGACTTTGGGAGAGTAAGAGGAAGTAGAGGGGAGGGGACTGAGTGAAATGAGTGGAGGTGGGTAATATCCAAAGGGAAACAATGCTGAGGAGAGGGGGAGGGGACTGAGTAAAATGAGTGGAGGTAAGGGAAATGTTATATTTAAGTAAGAAAGACAGAGTTTTTGTTCTACAGATACTTTTAGTATATAAAAATCTTTAAAAGTAATTCAGCCAGGGATAATACCAGGCTAAGTTAAAAATATATTTTTTTCTTTTTTTGTCTCTTCTTCTTTGAGATCAGTGTGTTTGTTGTTCTTGTGGTTAGGAGGAATGTGTGACTTTTGTCTTTTTGAATATAAAAGATCATGGAATGTATTTTGAAGTGTGTTGCATCTCTAGACTTGCAGTCTCCTCTTATTAATGCAACAAGAAAAAAAGGATGAAAGACCAGGAATGGTCTTTTGAGACATAATTACCAACAAACTTAATGACCTACATATCATTAAGACACAAGGGTGGAGTCCAAAGAGAGGAAACAAAGTTGGATGTGTACTGGCAATTGTAACTGTTGCTACAGTGAGTAAAACAACTGGTCTGGCTACTTGGATTCTCCAGGCCAGCAAAAGGGAGACACAGTCATGCCATGAGCACTGAGGAAGACGAAAAGTTAGTATATGCAACTGTGGTGTTATGTTATGTAATTAATGTTATGTTGACTTGTCTTAGTTACATATTCATCTGGAAAAGTATCTACTTGAAGATTATTTATTCATTTATCTAACTTATAATATTTCTGTAGTAAGCTCCAGAGAGAGAACTTGGGTATATGGAGTTTAGGTTTTTATATACACATCTTATTTTTACTGCTTTTTGTTTTATTTCTGTGTGCATGCCAACCTACATACATGTTAATCCATATCTGCACTGTTTGCTATATTATTTCAGTGAAGTTCATATATTAAACTTTCATCTATTGTGGCTGGCATTTATTTATTATATTTATGCACTATTATTTACCTTAGAAGAGGGTAATTATTATTTACACTGTTGGTCAACAAGCTGTACCGCACATATCCCACTAAAACTGCTTAGGCCTACCAATGAAAATAATAGCATGACTTTGTCTGGCTTAATTTAAGGGCAGCAGATGACTAGGGTATCTGTGGTCTAATCCAGGGTGGTGCAGCCTGCCATTTGGATGTCATACCTGGGACAGTGGTGTTAAACCCTCCATCATACATAGCAGCAGTGGTGCTATCCCACCATCACAGTATTACCATTTGGCCAAAAGCACTATGACTTTAAATTTATCTTTTGCTACATTTTCACAAAAATTAGGCAGGGAAATATTTTATTAGAACACTGACAGTCAGTTATATTTGTATAAAAGGATGCAACCACAAGAAAGACAGACAAAGTTCATTTCTCAGCTAGAATTTTTTGTTAACCACTGCAGGGTGGCTTATGATTGAGGTTTTCTGGAGGGTCTGGAGGTGAACAGTCCAGTTGGGGCCTATAGCAAGTGTGGCTTGAGACAAATTCAGGCAGAGTTTCATTTTTTGGAGGTGAAGGGAAGGCTTGTAGTTGCGATCGTTATTTCGCAGCTTGTTGTTGGAGAGGCTGTGTGTTGGTCTGTTTATTAACTTTGTTTGGGAGTGTGCATTGTGCATCTTGATGGACTCCAAATGCAATTGTTTTTCTCATTTGTCTGTGGTTCACTGTGCATTTCTTCAACTCTTTATATACAATTCCTTGTGTGTATTATACACACACACACACACACACACATATATATATATATATATATATATACACACAAAGATATATATATATATATATATATATATATACATAAATATATATATATATATATATATATATATATATATATATATATATATATATATATATATATATATATATATATATATATATATATATATATACACACACACATATATATATATATATATATATATATATATACATGGATCTACTTCAGTAAATCGAACTTTTACTAGTTCTAATCACATATGGCTGAAACCATATGTTTGAACTCGTAAAAGTTCGAACACTGACATAAAACCAGAAAACACAAAACTAAACATCTACAGCAGGGGAGCTATGCCCCCCTGCACCTCCCACACCCCCTTACTTAAATATACTAACTCCGAGATCGCACTACATTGCGGAAATGGGAAATCTTCCCTTTCCACTCTGTACAAAGATCTCCGTTCAGTCAGATCAGACTTTTATAAGTTCGAACATATAGTCTCTCTCTCTATATATATATATATATATATATATATATATATATATATATATATATATATGCACCATGCACCGGAGCTGTTTGGTGGATGTAGCTTTTTTGTGTGCAGCACTGATTTGGTGTTGAGTTGTGGGGCTATTTTGGAACTGTTGGCTGAAATACCATTGCGAAGGAGGTGATCTTCGGATATTTATAGTGAATTCGGCTTTGGACAAAGAGGATGTTACTTGTTTTGGAAGCAACAATACTGTACTCAACATGGGAACGAGTACGGAGGTGGGCTGCACTTTATGAAATGGAACAGTTGTTCCAAGAATTGATTGTGATTACTAAAAAAGTGCGTTCAACTGTGTGGCATAACAAGCTTTTAAAAGCATACCTTGGGGCTGATATTGCACTTTGTGGACTAAGAGTATATGTTGAACCAGGCATGGGTAAGGAAGACGATGACTTTATGTCAAAATGGGGATCGGTACAGAATGTAGCATCAAGACTGTTTATTGAACTGCTTGTTACGTATTATGAGAAATCTCTTGTAGATCTGAGGGGTAAACTGGACTCTTATTTGGACAATATTCAGCAATTTGAACAGGAGAATGACTAACAAAAAATGTATGAAAAATATATGCATGAAGTAGGTAGTTTTGAAAAGGAGGTTAAAAAACAGAAAATAAAATAGAGATGTGAATGATTTTAAGAATTATGTCATTTTCTCATGGAATTCTAATAAACGGGGTGTTCGATTTTCTGGGTCAGTTACTAAATCCAGTAGGGTGAAACATAAACGGGGACGACCAATACTGAAATCGACCCATAGTTCCCATTTAGCTACCGATTCAAGTGCGTCGGCCTTCTCTTTGGATGCTGTTAGTACTGATACTGATAATGATCTACAGGATAGTTTGGATGTTGTTTCTCCAGTCTCGAAGAGATCTAGAGGGTGAACGGGCCCTTTAGATGGGGTGGAAGAAAACATCATAAAAGTAAATATGGATAATGTGGAGTAGAGTTAAAGAGACATAATGAAAATGTAAATGATAATGTATGTACTTTTCCTGCTAAATTAATCCATTATGCTGACCTATTTCAGGCTGTTGTTCATGTAAATATTGAAAGTGGCACTACTGATGAGTTAGATGATGGAGGTGATTTAGTAGTGAATTTGACAACACATGTTTTGACAAATGGTGAAATAAATGTTCTGAACAAAGGGTTAAATTATGTTCCATCACACTTTGTTTCAGAGTATGTGTATATGGATATTAAAAATTTTAGCAGAATTTTGAATTTGAGATATTTTTTTCAGCAATAAGAGTGATGCTGTTGAAACTGAACCTTTGAATTTTACGGTTAAAAAATCTACATTTAACTCCTCTTACCACCCTAGGGTAAAAATATTTGAAGAGGCTGTATTGAAAGAGTTGCATGTTAACCAATATGCTATATTTAAGCATCATAATAGAAATTTGACTAAAGATGAATGGTTGAGCTTAAAGCAACTAAGGGATAATAGGGATATAGTAGTTCTTAAAGCAGACAAAGGAGGGGCAACCGTGGTTTGGGAGACCAAAGAATATAATAAGGAAGTCCTCAGACAACTAAATGATATCAAAAACTACTGTAAACTATTGACCCTACTGTAGATTTTAAAAGTAAAATTGATGGATTGTTGTTACACTACAAAAATGATGGTTTTATTATGGACACTATTTATGAGTTAATTGTGGAAGATCCGAAACCACGATTGTTTTATATATTACCCAAAATCCATAAAAATTTGTTTCCACCTCCTGGTAGACCTATAGTGTCGGGGAAAGGATCATTAACTGAACCTATTTCAATGTATTTAGAATATAAGCTCAAACCTTTACTGTCTTTAGTCAGGGCCAGGATCATGGTTTCCAACGAATTTGTGAGATAAATGGACGATCTACAAGTTACTACTGATTGCTGTTTTTGTACCCTAGATGTTCAATCATTGTATACAAGCATTCCACATGAAGGAGGCCTATTAGCGGTTAAATTCTAGTTACTAGAATCTGGGTTATATTCACCTGAGGAATGTGAACTGCTATTAATGTTAGTGAAAATAGTTCTAGCGCATAATGTCTTTTACTACGGCAAGCAATGCTATCTACAATTGAAAGGTACAGCGATGGGTACTACACCTTTGCCCCTATATACGCTGACCTCTTTATGGGATATCTTGAGAATAATTTGATTTACGGCGAGGATAACGTATTCAAGGAGCATCTAATAATTGGAGACGTTACTTAGATGATTGCTGGAGCATTTGGTCTAGTACCCTGTATGGCTGGAAAGCCTTTGTTAAGTACCTTAACACAAATAAGTTTGGTTTAATTTTTGTAGATAGAATTGAAAGTACTACTATTGTTTTTTAGACAAAGAGGTGTCCAGGAATATGGATGGAACTAAAATCACAAGACTTTATAGAAAACCTTTCACCAAGAATTCACTTTTAGGGGCTAGTAGCTGTCACCCCAAATATGTAGTGAATAATATACCTAAGGCTCAGTTACAAAGAATAAGACGTATTTGTAGCCAAAATGATAATTTTGAGACTGAAGATGAAAAAATGGGAAATATGTTCACTAGAAGGGGTTATAGTAAGTCACATATTTCTCAAGAGAAGAAAATGGCCCTGAAATTTAATATGGACTTTCTATTACTAGGTACCTGGGAAATTGAACCGAAACCCGTTAGGTCAGACCATTCCAATGTTAGATTGGTTACTATATATGGAACTAATAGTTTCAAAATTAAACAAACTGTTGATAAATATTGGCACGCACTGAAAACTGATGATTTTTTTTATCAATGCTTAGGTGATGATTGTTCCTATAGTTATAGATGGGGTAGAAATGTGGGCAAATATCTATCCTGGTATAAGAAGATTGATTATACCAATGGTAAGGCTAAAGGACATGGCCTCAGAGGCAGTAACCCATGTGGTAACTGTGTACACTGCAAGGTTGTATCTAAATCCAGTTCATTTACCTCGGTAAATACCTCTAAAGTGTACAACATTAGGTTTTTGATTACCTGTAGGACAGAGTGGGTTATATTATATGGTGATTTGCCAATGTGGGGCATTTTACGTTGGTCAGACCTCTGAGGCTTTTAAAAGACGCACAGCGGTTCATCTTAGTGACAAACTGCAAGAGGCCCAGGAGTGCCCTATATAGGCATAAACGTGAACATACATCACCACATTTCATTTTCATAGGAATGGATATAGTGTAGGGTAAGGATTTATCTTTAGATCAGAAACATAGGATGTTGGATAAGAAAGAAAGATCATGGATAGTTAACCTAGGGGCGATTTATAAGCCTGGTTTAAATGAATATGTGTAATTATTACATCTTTGTTAATTTTGTAGTGAGGCATACATATAGGGTAAAGAGATATGCCTATTTATTGTTAAATCATTACTATTATTTTTATTATTATTATTTTCTTTTTTAATGCAATTTGAGGGTGATTTGTCCAATATTTGGTAACTTTGGGACTGTGGCTGTAAAATTTCTCCTATATAAGTTTAATGTATGATTAGATTGTACTATCACACTGACAACGCCAGGGGGAGAAACTGGTTTGTGTGCTTGGATTATTTGTTTCCTTCAGTGTTGTGAGGAGACTTCCATTTATACCTGTGTTTGTGTACTTTTCCTTCAGGACTTATTTTTTCCTTATTAAGGGATTTGTTTCAACTGGACTGGACTGCTATTTTTCTTATATATGAGTGCGGTGAAGTTTATGCTAAACCTTCTGTTGAAGTGGATATTAGTTTGGTCCGTGCATTGTGGTTTTGCCACAGAGTGCACCAGAGCTGTTTGATGGAGATATAAATGGATATATATATATATATATATATATATATATATATATATATATATACACTCAGTCTTCTTGGATAGGAGTCTATCAGCATGGCACATCTTAACTTGGCAATATTTGCCCACTCTTCATTGCAAAAGCACTCCAAATCTGTCAGTTTGCGAGGGCATCTCTTGTGCACACCCCTCTTCAGGTCACCCCACAGATTTTATATTGGATTTAGGTCTGGGCGCTGGACTATTCCAAAGCTTTAATTTTCTTCTAGTGAAGCCATTCTTTTGTTGGTTTGGACGTATGCTTGGGGTTATTGCCATGTTGAAAGGTGAAATTCCTCTTCATCTTCAGCTTTCTAGCAGACGCCTGAAGGTTTTGGGCCAGAAGTGACTGGTATTCAGAACTGTTCATAATTCCCTCCACCTTGACTAAATCCCACTGCCACCAACAGGCTTCACCGTGGGAATGGTGTTCTTTTGGTGATGTGAAGTGTTGCTTTTGCGCCAAACGTACCTTTTGGAATTGTGGCCAAAAAGTTCAACCTTTGGACTCAACAGACCATAACACATTTTCCCACATGCTTTTGGGACACTTGATGTATTGTTTTGCAAATTTCAGCCGAGCCTGGATGTTTTTCTGTGTAAGAAAAGGCTTCTGTCTTGCAACCCTACCCCATATTCTAGACATATGGAGAATATGGGAGATTGTTGTGACATGTAGTACACAACCAGTACTTGCCAGAAATTCCTGCAGCTCCCTCAGTACTGCTGTAGGTCTCTTGGCAGCCTTCCTCACCAGTTTTCGTCTTGTCTTTTCACCAATTTTGGAGGGATGTCCAGTTCTTTGAAACATCACTGCTGTCCCATATTTTCTCCACTTTTTGATGACTGTCTTCACTGTGTTCCATGGCATATCCAATGCTGTGGAAATGTTTTTGTACCCTTCTCCTGACTGATACCTTTCAAAAATGAGATTCTTTTGATGCTTTGAAAGCTCTCTGCAAACCATGGCTTTTGCTGTAGCAGGCAACTGAGTAAATGTCAGGAAAATCCTACTAGGGCAGCTGAACTTTATTTGGGGTTAATCAGAGTCTCTTTAATTGATGGCAGGTGTGTACCCAAGAAGACAATGTCGTAATTAAATCAAAAGGTGCTGCAGCAAAGTATTAGTTTAAGGGTGTGCACACTTATGCAACCAGCTTATTGTAAGTTTTTTATTTTTTTATATTTTTTCCCCCTAATAGATTTGTTTGTTTTATATATATATATATATATATATATATATATATATATATATATATATATATATATATATATATATATATATATACATGGGTTACCTTCATTTCATCAAAAGCTCATTTGACTGACAAACATTTTAGTCGGACCATAGCTGAAGCAACAGCTACAATAATCAAGGTTTCCAGGATAAGAATCTCATTTCTACTGATTCTGCTGGTTTAAAATGAAAGGAAAAAAAATTCTCCAGTGGAAAAAACAGTATTCTTTAGGAGATCTGGCTCTTTGACTAGAGACGTCCGAAGAAACGTACCTTGAAAAAAGCCCTTAAGTACTTATAAGGAAGACTACATTAACATGAAAACAGGACATGGTCAACAGATAACCAGCATGCATTAACTATCTCACAAGGATACTTCAAAATCTGAGGGACTAAGGCCAAGAAAGGGTCTATATTGTGTTCAATGACCCAAAGGGAAAACTTTCCCTATTTATCTTTGTAGGTTTGTTGAACAAATTATTTGTGACACAATCGGAGGGACAATTTTGTTATAAGGTAAGACCTGCATTTCTTTGACTTTCTTTGTAAGGAATTTCTGGATCTTCTCCAAAGGTACCAGATCCAGATGGTGTACAACTCCATACCAAGTTTATTTATTTGTCATTTGTTACAATATTCTATAACTGTTCTGATAATGGCCATATAAAGGAGCATAACTGCTTCTATGGCATGGCTTTCAACTGTACAGAAAAACAGAGAGGCAACTCTTTATGCTCTAAGAACAGTAGTGGCTATGCAGGAATAATTTTGAAATCTTAAGGAAAATGCACATCCTAATGGAGTGTGTGTGTGTGTGTGTGTGTGTGTGTGTGTGTGTGTGTGTGTGTGTGTGTGTGTGTGTGTGTGTGTGTGTGTGTGTGTGTGTGTGTGTGTGTGAGAGTGTGTGTGTGTGAGAGTGTGTGTGTGTGTGAGAGAGAGTGTGTGAGAGTGTGTGAGAGTGTGTGAGAGTGTGTGAGAGTGTGTGAGAGTGTGTGAGAGTGTGTGAGAGTGTGTGAGAGTGTGTGTGAGTGTGAGTGTGTGTGTGTGTGTGTGTGTCTATGACGTCCCTTTAATCTATCTAGTAGTATTTTGGTCCTCCACCCTCACCTTCCAGCACTTTACCTTACTCTGGAGCGCAGCTATCAGTGAAACCACTACAAACACCTTGATTTTAATGCTGAAAGCAAGGAATTAAGGAATGAAGCAGCAATGAGGTGCAAGACGGGCAGGTTTCTGGCTTGGAATTAGTACAAGGAAGACATTCAAATACCCGTTGAAAATTTCCCAACACAGCTCTCAAACTCTTTTGACTAGAATCAGGGTCCAAGCCAAAAGTATTCAATGACACAATAAAAAACTGACTCTATTCACTTGGAAAATTGATAGAAAAAAAGTCGATTTGCATTACTGTAAATACTCTTTAATTTTACAATAAAATTGACTAGCATTCCAAACCATGCATGCTGAGTGGACATTAAACTATTGGTGAGCAGCTGGAAGGTCTATTAGGATATACTAAAAAAGTTATATTCAAATAGGTCAAGAGAGAAACAGAACAAAATATGCGCCCCCCCCCCCCCCCCAAAAAAAAATTTGGACATTCTGTAAAAAGTACAGTTTTGTACCTACCATAAATGTAGATGTTCGAAGATCCACATTGCTGCAGTCCTTGCACTTGGGTAGTCCGCTGTCCTCGGTCGGCCCGAATATCAAAGTATAAGGCTGACGTCGGTCAAGGCGCATTAGACTGACATCAGGACGTCAGGGTACAAATGCGCATGACCGACGTCATATCCTCAGTCTTTTCTTGCCCCAGATGTCAGAAGACCCTAAAAAGAAAGGTCAAAACCAAAAGACAGCAAACACCCAACCAACCACCCTTGCACTAACAATATGTACAATATATACAATATTTACAACCCAACCCACACAACCGCCTCTAACTACAGAGGGGAAGGAGGGAGGGTAAATTGGACTGCAGCAATGTGGATCTTCAACATCTACATTTATGGTAGGTACAAAACTGTACTATGTTCTTCATCTCACATTGCTGCAGTCCTTACACTTGGGTAGAATCCCAAAGCAGAGGAAAGGGAGGATGGCAAACTATAAGGAAGCAGGAGCTGCCAAAATGCCCTGTAAAATAGCAGTGGCAAAACCAGCCCTAGATTTAGAGTAAAGTGGAAGGTGATAATGCTTAGAGAAAGTATGCACTGAACTCCAAGTAGCTGCCTCCAAAATATCCTTAGTTGCCACCCCCCTTAGAAAAGCTGTCGAAGTGGCAGTAGCCCTAGTGGAATGAGGCCTAATCCCAGCTGGAATCTCCTTGCCATGATGGGAATAACAGAAAGCAATGCAAAACCCAATCCACTTAGAAATAGTTTGTTTTGACACAGGCTTGCCCTGAGAACCCAAAGCAAATGAAACAAATAACTGCTGAGACTGCCTGAACCCTTTAGTTCTGTCCAAATAATATCGCAACTGCCTGTGTACATCTAAAGTATGCAAATTCTTTTCCCCTTTATTTTGGGGATTTGCATAAAAAGTAGGCAAATGAATAGTTTGGTTTAAAGCCACACTAGAAACCACTTTAGGCATAAAGGAAGGATTAGTACGTAAAGATACCCTATCCTTATGGAAAATTAAGAAAGGCTCAACCGCCATAAGGGCCTGCAACTCAGAAACCCTTCTGCAGAGGTAATAGCCAACAAAAAGCAGTCTTCCATGATAAAAATTTCAACTCAGTAGTAGCTGCAGGCTCAAAAGGTTGTAGAGTGAGTTTCTCCAACACAAAATTGAGATCCCAAGCAGGAGTAGGAGCTCTTAGGGGGTCTTATATTCTTTGCCCTCTAAGAAATTGCTTGAACAAAGGATGAGAAAACAATGGTGGGTCACAGTCATAGTGAGTCAAAATTGCTGCAGCATGAACCTTAATAGAAGAGAAGGACAAACCTTTGTCCAGTAACTCAGTAAGATATTGAAGAGCCACACTTAAATTAGGCTCAGAAACATCAAAATCCTTTGCTGCACTCCAAAATAAAAATCTCTTCCATTTATCTGCGTACACTTTCCTTGTACTAGGCCTTCTAGCTTCCAAAATAACATTCAAAACTTGCTGTGGAAGTGGAGGCCCACTATGGTTCAAAACAGAATATGCCAGGCTGTTAGGTGCAGAGAGTGAAGCTTGACATTGAGCAAATGACTGTCCTCCTGAGACAACAGGTGTGGAATCGAAGGCAAAGGCCATGGAGGCTCCTGTACCAGGCTTCTCAGTAATGGGTACCAATGCTGTCGAGGCCAATCTGGAGCTATCAAAATCATCCTTGGCTTGTCCTGTCTGGCCTTTAGTAGTACCTTTGGGAGGAGAGGCAGAGGCGGAAAGGCATACACATGAAGATTGCTCCAATTGAAAGAAGGAGCATCCACTTTCCAAGCTGTGGGATGAAACCTTTTTGTGCAAAACTTTGGCAGCTGGTGGTTTAGTGGAGAAGCGAACAGATCTATGTCTGGAGTTCCCCATGACACTGTCAATTTCTGAAATACACGAGGATCCAATTTCCACTCGTGGGGATCCATAATAAGCCTGCTCAACACATCTGCTAAGGAGTTCTGTGCTCCCGGCAGAAACCTTGCCTGAAGATTTAGCTGTAAACCGAGAGCAGTCTCCCACAAAATCATTGCTTGCCTGCATAGAGGATAAGAATGTGTTCATGCTTGCTTGTTGATGTACCACATAACAGTTGTGTTGTCTGTTAGAATCAACACCTGCCCTGGAAGAAGTAAATCCTTGAAAGCTATTAATGCAAACTGGACTGCTAACATCTCTTTCAAGTTGATATGTAGATGTTGTAGTCTGGCAGGCCACTTGTCTTGTATCCACTTTCCATTCAGATGAGCTCCCCAAGCTTTGTCTGAGGCATCTGTCGCTAGAATCTGACTCGCCTCTGGCCGGGTCACAGAGAGTCCCTTGTTTAGGTGACATTCCTGAGCCCACCACAACAATTCCTTTTGAATGCAAGGTATTATTTGAATGACAGTGTCCAAATCCTGGCAGTGCTGTGTCCATACATTTTTGAGATACCATTGTAGCTTCCTCATATGCAGTTTGGCATTGGGAAGCACCAGAATACAAGATGCCATGAACCCCAAGGCTTGAAGGACTGTCCTTGCAGTCAGCCTGGACTGATGAGACAACTGATGAAAGTAAAGGGAAAGATTCTTTTGTTTGTCCGGGGTCAAAAAGGCAATCTGGGATGCTGTATTCAGTCTCACACCCAGAAAGCACATGTCCTGAGAAGGTACTAGACTGGACTTTATTTCGTTCACAGAATACCCCAGGCATCTTAGCACTGCTATCACATAATCCAAATGATGAAGAAGCTCGTCCCTTCCTTGAGCCAGAATCAGGCAATCGTCCAAATAAGGATAGATCTGTATTCCTTTTAACCTGAGGAAAGCTATCACTGGAGCCAGAACTTTCGTGAACACTCTGGGCGCAGTAGATAAGCCAAAGGGCAATGCAGAGAACTGATAATGAGAAGTCCCAGCTCGAAAACGCAGATACTTCCTGCAACTCAGTCTGATAGGAACATGAAGGTAAGCCTCCTTGAGATCCAAAGTTACCATCCAATGATCTTTGCCCAGCAGAGGTAAAAGCTGTTGTAACGTCAACATTTTGAACTTAGGAATGTCCAGATAAGTGTTGAGGATAGATAAGTCCAAAATTGGTCTCCACGTGTTCCCTTTCGTTGGTACGAGGAACAGGCGAGAATAAAATCCTAGGCCCACTTCTGGCATAGGGACCGCTATATGGCCCCTATTTGGAGTAACAGAGAAATTTGCTTGTGAGCCTCTATTCTTTGTTGAGGAGGAACGTCTGGCATGCCTTTGAAAGGAGGCAAGGTATGAAAATAAAACCTGTAACAGTGGTGTATGATATCCAATACCCATCTGTCTTGGTAATTAAACTCCAATTTTCTTTGAAAAGTGCCAACCTTCCTCCCAAAGGTGCTGCCAGGCGAGAAGGCTCTGGCAGCTGAAAAGGTAGGTCATTGGGTCTGTTTACGAAAGGACTGACCCCTGCCCTCACCGAAGACTGTGCAGGAGAACTCCCTGTTCTAGGCCTGAAAGAGCCCTGAGGGCTTTCCCCTTTGGGCCCCTAACAGCTTAAAAAATATATATATATAAACATAAATTATGCTATATTATATATATACACATATATATATATATATATATCACACAAAGTGACATTTTTTGTATTAAACGCTGATTTTGCAAGGCAAAACATACCTATCACGGCCAGTACAAAGGACAGAACTTCACTTTTTTGCCTAAATAAATGCTTATTCTTGTAGCATTTTAGTTGCTTATTCTGTTTCTTATAATGTTTAGGTGTTTCAGAAACAGAATAACTTTTTTATGTAACTATTACATAAAATATAGGAAATATGTTTGTCCTAAAATCTCAGGACATTTGCCATTTATCAATTTTTTTGCAGGACACAACTACCCAAAGAGGGACTGTCCCTCGCAAAGTGGGACAGGTGGTAACCCTAACACAAACAGAATTGTCATTTGAAACAGCATGGTGTCTGACAGGTATCTTTTATGAGATTTATGATATTATGTACGATTTATTTATTTAGTTATTTAGTTAGTTAGTTATTTAACATTTATTTACTGGGAAAGTCTGACATGGAACAAAGCCAATTTTCAGTAAAGGTATGGGGAGAAATGTTCAAGATGCGTGTTTTTGTAATGTGGGAGGAAACCCACACAAATGCAGGGAGGACACAGACTCCACACAAAAGGCACCCTTGCCGATAATCGAACCGGAGAACCTCTTGCTGTGAGGCGACAACCCAACCGCTGCACCACTGCACTGTCCAGTGCAGCCCAATGGTCTAGTCTGCAAGAAAATAAGATGCACAGTTACATGAGAACAAATCATCTTCAAGGTACTCTTCGATCAAGTTAAATCTATGGAACTACAGTCACAGTGTTTAAGTACCATGGTGAAATTCCTTAAACTCCTAAAAAGACATCAGATTATATTTTTAGTGGCTAGTGAGACTTCTCTGGGATCAAATGCAAGGACAGATCAAAGCCTCATGTAGACAGAAAATTATGGAACCTAAGAATCACTTCAACCCAAACTGCCAATTTAATGTAAACAAAACCTGTGATTTCACATCAAAACTATATAATTGAATACTGGTCAGCCTGCAGCTTGATGTCTGATACTTTCAATGGCTGGCAACTCCATCACCATCTCATAATGCACAATGTAATGCTCCATCTTATTCTCTCCAGTTCTAAAGCAAGTGAAAGTTGTATACAGTTAAAGCCAAACAGCACAAGGAAGGGAGATGGAAGGATGATTAGTTTTGGTAGATGGACATCTATGAAATCACATCAAACTATGGTAAGTAAGTAAGCATATGTTTTACATCTGTCATTAGGAATAAACAGGATGAAGTGGCATTTTTAAAGAAGGCACTTCATGTGAGGACACGCCCTGGTAGAATGCATTTTAACTACAAATTGTAAGGCTTCTCAAACTTCAACAAAATGTAGTACAGACAGAAAGCCAACAACAAAAATGCTGCAAAGTGACCTTTTTCCCTTCTCAGTCTTTAACAAAGGTCACAAAAAGCTCATCCTTGTGGATGGACTAAACTCTGTCAATATATTATGTACACGTAATATTCCTCTTCATTACAGTCCTATGCAACGACCACCAGTTAAGTGAACTGGTTAGTTCAGACTAGTTTCAGTAGCTGCCCTTGGAAAAAAGAAGGGTTTTATCTCAAGGCCAATCTTACCTTATGAAATGTAAGGTAATGAATTTTAACAGACAGAGCCTGTAACCCAAAAATCCCTTTAGCTAAAGCAATGCCTAAAAGGACCCAAAGATCATTTTAGCTGAAGCAACAGCTACAATAATCAAGGTTTCCAGGATAAGAATCTCATTTCTACTGATTCTGCTGGTTTAAAATGAAAGGAAAAAAAATTCTCCAGTGGAAAAAACAGTATTCTTTAGGAGATCTGGCTCTTTGACTAGAGACGTCCGAAGAAACGTACCTTGAAAAAAGCCCTTAAGTACTTATAAGGAAGACTACATAACATGAAAACAGGACATGGTCAACAGATAACCAGCATGCATTAACTATCTCACAAGGATACTTCAAAATCTGAGGGACTAAGGCCAAGAAAGGGTCTATATTGTGTTCAATGACCCAAAGGGAAAACTTTCCCTATTTATCTTTGTAGGTTTGTTGAACAAATTATTTGTGACACAATTGGAGGGACAATTTTGTCATAAGGTAAGACCTGCATTTCTTTGACTTTCTTTGTAAGGAATTTCTGGATCTTCTCCAACGGTACCAGATCCAGATGGTGTACAACTCCATATCAAGTTTATTTATTTGTCATTTGTTACAATATTCTATAACTGTTCTGATAATTGCCATATAAAGGAGCATAACTGCTTCTATGGCATGGCTTTCAACTGTACAGAAAAACAGAGAGGCAACTCTTTATGCTCTAAGAACAGTAGTGGCTATGCAGGAATAATTTTGAAATCTTTTAAGGAAAATGCACATCCTAATGGAATTAATTTTAATGTGTGTGTGAGTGTGTGTGTGTGTGTGTGTGTGTGTGTGTGTGTGTGTGTGTGTGTGTGTGTGTGTGTGTGTGTGTGTGTGTGTGTGTCTATGATGTCCCTTTAATCTATCTAGTAGTATTTTGGTCCTCCACCCTCACCTTCCAGCACTTTACCTTACTCTGGAGCGCAGCTATCAGTGAAACCACTACAAACACCTTGATTTTAATGCTGAAAGCAAGGAATTAAGGAATGAAGCAGCAATGAGGTGCAAGACGGGCAGGTTTCTGGCTTGGAATTAGTACAAGGAAGACATTCAAATGCCCGTTGAAAATTTCCCAACACAGCTCTCAAACTCTTTTGACTAGAATCAGGGTCCAAGCCAAAAGTATTCAATGACACTTAATAAAAAACTGACTCTATTCACTTGGAAAATTGATAGAAAAAAGTCGATTTGGATTACTGTAAATACTCTTTAATTATACAATAAAACTGACTAACATTCCAAACCATGCATGCTGAGTGGACATTAAACTATTGGTGAGCAGATGGAAGGTCTATTAGGATATACTAAAAAAGTTATATTCAAATAGGTTAAGAGAGAAACAGAACAAAATATGTGCCCCCCCCCCCCCCCCCAAAAAAAAAAAATTTGGACATTCTGTAAAACTGTGGACAGTTAAAAGGTACAGTACTGGTATTATAACTGATCACAATGCTTTTAACCTTACCTCTCAACTGTCTTGATTATTGCAGAATTCCCCTCACTTTCCTCATAAGCTTTGTCCTGTCCTTCATAAGCTTTTAAACTTTCTTGTAACTGAAAGTGGTTCTCTGAGTTTCAGGGGGAAAAAAAGAAGCAGGGAGATTGGGAGGCAAGCCAATAAGACAATGCTCTCTTCCGCAGCAGCTCCTAGCACTGGACAAATAAGCCAATAAGAGAATGTTCTCTTCCACAGCAGCTCCTAGCACTGCACCAGTGTACTGCGCAAGCATTTATATGCAAGCACAATATGTGTGCACAGTACGTACGTGAAGAAGGGAAAACATGGACGAACACTAAAGTGCCATTGTACAAAGACATTATTTAAGAAAGGTAAGCAATTTCTTTCTTATTTAACGTCACTGTATGATACCAATAACCCACATCTGGATGTGGGTAACACAGGATTAACCCACAGATGGCTTCGCCCTCATGATCAAACTGCACCAACCATGGGTCAGTCCTGTGATACCCACACCCGGGCATTTCTTAGTTGTTTAATGCTTAATTGTCTTAAAGTCACAATATTTTGCCACAAAAAAGTCACACATTTTATGAACTCAATGATGTCATTCTAAGGTAAAATCAGGAATGTCCCAGAAAATCGGTGACAGTGGTCTACAAGTAAGGAATTCACCTGATGGCCAGATGGTACAATGCCTAACCAGGCAAATCATGGGCAATGTTAAGCAGAGCACAGACTCTAACAGGTGATTCAACAGAATGGTCCAAGCCAGGAAATATAACCTCACAGCAATCTTGTATATCCTGGTTGTTGTCTTTCGGCTTTTCCAGGTTACGGGTCGCCACAGCGGAACTCCGGTCCGCTAATGATTGGCAGTAGATTTTCACGAACACGGAGGTGCCAGCTCGACGTTCAACCTTCAATGAAGGCTCAATCTCTCAAAAGCCATAAAGATCTTGTACTACTCACCATTTAAAGCACAGAAGCAACTCATATTTTATGTTGAAAAACAAGCAAATGGATAAGAAAACAGCAAGTAAGATACAAAAAATTATTTAATAAAGTTTGTTAATGGGGTAGTGGACTGATCCAAATTGACTTACTTCAGCCACAGCCAAAAACATAAAATTTGTTTTATGAATTCAATTCACATAATAAGCTGAAAATCAGCAGTAGTTAAAAAAAAAAACAGTTTTCTAAAAGATGCAATTTACAACAGCATTACAAAACCTTCTAAATTTCCTGCCAGTGTGGCACAGCCATGTATTCAATGAAAAACATGGAAATTCAAAATAAGAGAATAATGACTGACTTAAGATACAATACCTTACATAAAATGTATGGAATCCTCCAAGTATTAGCTGTATAACATGGCATATAAAAGTAATTAAAAAATATACATGTTCAGTAGTGGATTTTAGAGTACATATGTTTAGGATGCACCTAATCTTTCTACAATAGGTCATTGGTAATCAAAAGAGGGGAAAGTACATTTGTGTAAAATCTTACCATAAAAGTGATGCATACTGCAGCAGTGCAGAGAAGGGTATCTCCTGCCAAGAACAACCCAACTTCCGGTGCTTATACGAAAGGCTTTAGTACTTATAGGCATCCTACGTCACACGTATGCACAATGTGCAAGGTGTAGGGCATAAATGTGACATACGGATGCACACACTCAGAACTGGAAAAGACCAAGGAGGGACAGAATGTCCCTAAGGAAAAGGATAAACGTGCATCCAGAAGGAGAAAAAGGAGTAGAGTTCCTTGGCTAGGGGGTGAAAAAGAACAAGGCTAGAGTACAGGGGGCAGAAGGATAGCAGGGAGCAAATGCTGTAATTAGCGAAGAGAAGGGCATCTACTCTTATGGTAAGATTTTACACAACTGTACTATGTCCTTCTATGTCACTGTTGCAGTATTCTTAACCTAACAGAGTACAAAAAAGCTCAAGAAGAAGCCTGGGAGGAGGATGGCACACAGCAACCCTCCAGAGACCCATGCAGGATAGCCCTGGCAAAAGCAGCTCAGACCCTGAAAATATTATAAAACTTGCAATAGTGAAAGTTTAAACAGAGGTAGCAGCCTTATGGATGGAACTGGCATCTAGACCCTTGAAAAAAGCACCAAAGGAGGTAAACAGCCTTGGTAGAATGAGCCTTTACTGATGAAAAAAGAGACTTTCCATGAAAAGAACAACAAAAACAAATGGCCTTAGAAATCCAGAAAGAGATGGGATGAAAAGAAATAAAAAGCTGCTCAGATGTGTGAATAAGAAGAAGTTATGTACACACTATAATGTTCCATGTGAGTTGTTCATGTTGCCTTCATTCTTACTGATGGGTTCGGAGCCAATCCTTGCCTCAGACACGGCCAACTGTAAAAGCTCGAGGTCTTTAACCAGCTCCAGGCCAACTCCCTATCCCATGATGCACTTTGATCTTTCCTCAGATCTTGTTTGCTGCCAACTGGCTACCTATGACTATTAATATGCCACTCTAAGAACTGGATAAGAGACAATACACCATAAATATCGGTCCTCAAGTAGACTGGATGGGGGTTGGAGGGTAAGAATGAAGGCGAGCTGAACAACTCACACGGAACGTTATGGTGAGTACATAACTTCTTTATGTGAAGTTGTTCTATCTCGCCATTTATTCTTACTGATGGGTAGTGTCCCAAGCACCATCTTTCTCAGGCGGCTCATGGGAGAATGTTCTTCAGTACAGTGGAACCAAAGGAAGCCCTGTCCTTGGAGGCCTTGTCTACTTTGTAATGAGTGATGAAGTTATGAGGCCTTGACCAGGTAGCTGCTGCACAAATAGTATCTAATGGTAACTTAGCAGAGAAGGCTGAAGAAGTACATACAGCTCTAGTAGAGTGGACCTTTATTTTTTGTTGTAATGCAACATTCACTGAACTGTAAGTGAAAGAAATACAACCTGATAACCATCTTGACAAGGTGACTTTGGTCACTGGAGTACCTTTTTTTGATTCCAAAAAGGAGACAAAGAGCTGGTCTATTTTTCTAAATTGTTTGGTCCTGTCCAAATAAAATCGGAGTTGCTATGAACATCAAGCTTGTGCAGCATGTGTTACATCTTATTTGTGTATTTAGGGAAGGAAAAGGGCAATTCAATAGATTGGTTGAGATTTGTCTCTGAAAAGATTTTGGGTAAAAATGATGGATTACTTCTGAGTGAGACTCTGTCATTATGGAAAATCAGATGAGGTTTGATGGTCAATGCCTGTAACTCAGAAATCCTCCGAGCAGAAGTGAGAGCTATTAAAAATATGGTCTTCCATGAGAGATATTTCAAATCAGAAGATGAGGCTGGTTCAAAAGGGGGTAATATAATTCGGGAAAGAACAAAATTTAGATTCCATGGCATGGCTGGAGTTTGGACAGGTGGTCTCAAGTAAATAGTACCCTTCAGAAAGACTTTAGAGAGTCGATGTGACATGACATTAGAACCCTGGACACCAAGATGAAAGTTCGAAATTGCTGCTAATTGAACTCTAATGATAGCTGCAGCGGCCCCTTCACTGAAAAGGTTAGTGAGAAACTCCAGAATGGATGAAACTGAAGCTAGGTATGGATCAATATCATTCTGAGATGGCCATACAGAAAATCTTTCCATTTGCTAAGATATAACTTTCTCGTAGATGATTTATGAGAGGATGTTAAAATATGTTGAGACTCAGCTGACAGCTTGTGAATCCTGGCTATGTTTGGAATTGGAGCAGCCAAGCTGTCAGTTTAAGGGAGTGAAGGGTAGGATGAAGAGCCCCCAATGAATGGGTCAGAAGATCCAGAACCGGGTCCAGGATCAAAGGTTCTTCCAATAGATGAGGCTGAAGGAAGGGAAACCAAATCTGACGAGTCCAGTAAGGAGCTATTAAGATTATGGTCCTTCCCAGAGTCTTTGCTTTCTGTAATACTTTGGGTATTAGAGAGAAAGGAGGAAAGACATAAAGGAGACCCAGGGGCCAACTGTGCACCAGTGCATCCCTTGGGGCATCCCTTAGAGGGGGATTAGGGCAAAGTAGCTGCTGCATTTCGTGTTCATTGGGGTTGCAAAGAGATCGCAGCAAGGCTGGCCCCATCTACGGAAGATCCTTTCCGCTACTTGTTTCTTTAGGGACCACTCATGAGGCAAGAGAATTGTCCTGCTTAGCTTGCCTGCAATCACACTGGATTTCCCCGGGATATACGTTGCTATCAGAAAGCGCTGGGTGGAAGTTTCCCACTGCCATACTCTCAGGGCCTCTCGACACAGGGCATAAGATTCGGTTCCTCCTTGTTTATTTATATACCAGGCCACTGACATATTGTCTGTCTGAATTGCAATTGCTCCCAGAGGGAGAGAGTCTTGAAAGAATTGCAGTGCTTGGAGTACCGCTCTCACCTCCAGGACATTTATATGCAGAGAAGCCTTGTGCTTCTTCCATGTGCCTTGGGCTGTTCTTCCCTAATAATGCCCCCCCACCCTATCAAGGAAGCGTCCGTGGTCACCGTGGCTATAGGAGTGGGTAGAACAAATGGACGGCCTAGAGTTACTTATTGAGATGTCAGCCACCACTGAAGGTCCTGCTTGCATGCATTTATCATGATTTGGTGTGACACTGGAAGTTCCTGAAAGGACCATTGAGAGAACAGGAGCCACTGTAGTACTCACATATGCATCCGACCCACAGGAATGGCAATGATCGCTGCCTCCACAGTTCCTAGCAATTTGAGTATCATTGGGACTGGGACTTTTGTCTTTGGAAGCAGGTCTAGGATTTGTTTTCGTAAGACAAACTCTTTCTGGAAGAAGACTTAAGGTCATTGAGACTGTATCTAGTTTAGCTCCTATAAAAACGGTCTGTTGTGATGGCGACAAGGCAGATTTTTCTGAGTTTATGGTAATCCCAAATTGACTGCAGAGATTTAAAGTTATGTCCCTTCTGTGCATGAGTTGATGCCTGGTGGTGGCAGTGAACAGTCAGTCGTCTAGGTATGAAAACACCTGGAATACCAAACATCTCAGGTGAACCGTGACTACTGTCATGGATTTGGTGAACACTCTGGGGGCTGTAGTGAGATCAAAGGGCAGAGCGCAAAATTGATAATGACTAGCTCCCATCCGGAAGCGTAGATGATCTATGGATGGCCTGTCCATTTTTATGCAGTAGTACGCATCCTGGATATTTATCGAGCACATCCAATTGTCTTTCCCCAGAAAGGGGAGTACTGACTGTAGCGTGACCACCTGGAACTTTGTCTTTTTTTTACAGACTTCTTTAGTCTGCTGAGGTCTAGAATAGGTCTCCAGTCCATCGTTTTCTTTGGAACTGTAAAGAACATTGAGTAAGTTCTGGATCCTTTCTGTTCTGCTGGGATTGGTTGGATGACTCTTTTTTCCAGCAACCTTTGGACCTCTATGGCTGCTTGTTCCCTGTGACTGGGTGGAACGTCTGGAATTTTTTTTCACAATGGGGAGGGGGCAAAGGGAACTGAGTATCCTCTGGATATACTTTGTACCCAGCTGTCTTTTGTTATTTTTAGCCAGGCGTCTCGGTATAAGGAAAGGTGTCCCCCGACTGCCTCCAGAGATGGACAGTCAGGCCTCCTCTCAGGAGCGCTGATAGAGCTTCCCAAAGAACTGATCTCTGTCACCCCAATTCTGGGGATCCCCTCTGCCGCATGGACAGTGTCTTCCATTATTTCCCCCTCCTCTGCCTCTAGAGGGGGGGTTCACCACGAGTGTCTTACGGAACCACATCTTTCCACCCCCCCTCCTTTTGGGTAAGGTCTAATCGGAAAAACATACTCCGATGACAGACAAAGTCCTACCATCTTTCTCACTCCTTAAGTGTTTCCTTTACTTTCGGTCCAAAAAGGAACGAGCTATCAAAAGGGGTGTTAATAAAGGAAGACTTAAAGGGTTCCACAAAGGAACATAGGTGCATCCAGGAATGTCTTCTAAGGGCAATTCCTGTACCCGCTGCTCTGCTCATTCAATTAGCTGCATACGACACCAGTCACAACAGAATTAAGGGTAGAGAGCTGGGAAGTTACCTTGTCTGAAACCCCGCAGCTACTGAACCCTGCAGGGTATCTCCTAGTTCCTGCAGGGGATCCCTTTGTAACCTAGTGAAATGTGTGAGATAGTTCAGTGATCGAAGGACAAAAGCCGCTGAACTAAACAAACACTTCCCATACCTGTCCATGATCCTGGACTCTCTATTAGGAAGATGAACAGACGTAGAAGTTTCTGATAGTTCCTTCTTGGTGGCCGCTGCCACCACCATGGCATCAACGGGCACTCCTTTAGTTAGAAAGGTTTTGTCTCGAGGGCAAGTTATAAATTTATTAGGCCTCCTGGGAACAAGCTCCATGGTATCCAGGGATTCCCATGCCCTCCGAGAGAGTAACGCAATCAACTCATCAAAGGGTGGAGACACCCAAGTGGTGGAGGGTTGAGACCCAAAAGCCTTCAGGAGGACTGACTAATCATCAGTAGGGTTAAGGGATTTCCAGCCACCCCTCTGTTTAAGAATTTCTAAGATATCTGTGAATGAGATATCCTCTGAGGGGGACTGTGGGGACCCTTCTGACTCATCTAAGTCAGTATCCGAAGTGACGGATTACTGTGGGGAGTCCAGATGCTTCCTCTTGCAAAGTCTCTTCTTGGGAACCTCTCCAGTGGGAGCTTCTGGAGAGGTCTCGGAAGAGCAAAGCTCGCTCAATGGGGCTTCCTGAGGCTCAGGGTTTCTACGCTTTAATGGAGCATGTGTTGTAGAGGTAGACACTGGTGCTTTAAGGGAGGGAGCTGCTGGTACTGATACAGGGGTTGTCGGCATGAACAATACCCTCCTCATGGCCTCGAAGGCCCCTCGGTCCCGACTTGAGGAATCCCCTGGATCAGAGGATACAGGGGACTCTCCCGGCACCAGAACAAAGGGCTCCGAGCCTGAGGTCGGAGCCGAGCTCATTTGGGTCAAGGCCCCGAGAGGCAAAGGTGGAACCGACAAGTCTGTTCAACTGTCATCCCCGGATGCGACTGGCAAACGTCGGCTCCGAGATCCCTCAGTCGGCACCGAAGATATCAAGGCAGTCGGGGCTGACAAACCTACGGTAGGTGTCAGCCCCAAGGGCTCCATGATCATCAGTTCTGAGTTCCCCGGCTCTGAAACTTCGAGGGAGATCGGAGGAGGAACAGGAGACAGTGGGAGAATCTGTGTCGGCTCAGAAGGGGTCGGTGCCTATAAAATTTTTGCAAGCGTCGGTATCTGCAAAAGCCTCTTCAACATGGTCCACATCCAAATCAGAGAGTCTACTTGAGGCCCGAGAAGAATGTGTGGATGAAGCCACCAGCTGTAAGATTGGGGATTTCAATGTAGGAGATACAAGCTTGAATGTCGGAGACCGGCTCCTAACCAAAACAACCGTAGGCTCTCTTGGCTGTGGAGCCGATGTTGAAGCTTTGCTGGATCTGGTTTTTGGAGTCGATGGGACTTTTTCTTGGCTCTGAAAAACTAGAAGACATATTTGCGTGTTTGTCATGCTTATCCAGTGCCTCTTGGAAAGAGGATTTCAAAAGACCTCTATCCATAAGTTTCCTCTTCCTCTTATGCAACACTCTAACACTAAAAGAGTATCATAATGAACAGCTTTCTTATTTATTTATTTTTATTTATTTTACATTTGTTGACCGGGCTAGTCTAGCTGGATATATGTCCATTTTCAGTAGAGGCCCGGGGAGAAAACCTCCACAAAAGGACAACAGATATTATGCTTGTTATACAAAATAATAAAATGTACAAGTAATTACATTGTTAGGAAAAAAGAAATATATATGCAAAAAAATATATATATATACATATATATATTTTTTTTTACTCTCTCTCATTATTAGTAAAAATTGGATAAAGAACAGAGCTATGGAAAGTTAGTTAAGATTAGACAGTGTGGAAGATAGAAAAGGAGAAAAAAGTTTAGTCAGGGTTAGTACAAGGGCAGAGCCATTGGGAATTTAGCTAGATTATAAGATGCTTCTTGAAAGTATTTAATGAGGTCATTGCAGTAATTTCACTAGGAAGTTTGTTCCAGACAGGTGCAATACAGTTGGCAAACAGACTATTCCCAGCTTTGTTGTTGGATTTGAAGGAGTCTGCAAGAAGCTTGGTGGCAGAGCGTAAGGAAGAGATGTTTTTATAAGGTGTAATAAGAGAGCTAAGTATAGTAGTTTTTGAAGGCTGATAGAAGATTTTGTGGGTGATGGTTAATTGCTGAAGTACAATCTGATTATGAAGTTCGAGCCAGCTTAGTTGTTTAAGATTAGAGCAATGATGGGTACAAAAGGGGGTTCCTGTTGCAAATCTGGCTATATTATTGTATGTTGTTGCTAGTTTATTGTAATTAGCTTTAGATAAGTTTGAAAAGATAGGTGAGGCATAAAGAAGGGTGGAGAGTAGGTGTGTTTGTGCTATAGTGCTTCTGGCTAAGATTGTGAGGTAGGGTTTAAGCCTATAGAGTGATCCAAGTTTTCTATTGACTGACTTGATGGTTAAGTTAATATGGGAATCAAAGTTAAGATTGTGGTCAATTGTGACCCCAAGGAGTTTGGTAGTGGGTTCTGGGGATATTATAGTGCCATTATTAGAAGTTATGCTAAATGTAAAAGAAGATGATTTTTGTGTAGGTGTAAAAAGTAATAATTTAGTCTTTTTGGGGTTCAGTAAGAGGCAATATTGGTTGAACCAGTTTTCGGCTGCTGTGAAGACTTTTTCTGTAGTAACTTGAAGCTCAGTTGGGAAGGAAGCTGAGCATATCAAAGTAGAGCCATCGGCATATTGAATACAGATGGAGTATGGAATGGACTGATGTAGGTTGTTGATAAAGATGGAAAAAAGGAGAGGTCCAAGTATTGAGCCTTGTGGTACTCCTATTTTGATTGGAAGAAGAGAAGATAAGTGATTTTCCCAAAGTACTGTTTGTTGTCTATTATCCAAGTAGGAATAAAACCACTGGATAGTCTGAGAGTCTAAGTTAAATGATTGCAGGATGTTTAGTAAGAGAGGATGGTTAACCATATCAAAGGTCTTTGAGAGGTCTAAAAATAGAGCTGAGGAAAGTAAGTTGTTGTTCCGATTTTTATTAATATTGTCAGTGAATGACAATAGAGCAGTGGTGGTACTGTGATGAGGTCTAAAGCCATGTTGGCAGTCTGCTAGAAGATTGTTTTGGAGGAGATGATCAAGTAATTGCCTATGAACACATTTTTCCATGATTTTAGCTAGTGGAGAAAGAAGAGCTATGGGACGGAAGTTTGAGAGCTCGTTCGAGTTACCACCCTTATGAAGTGGAATGATGTGAGAGACCTTCCAGGGGGTAGGAATAGTTTCTTCAGTTATTGTTCGGTTTATTAAAATGGAGACAGGAAAGGCTAGTGCTTTGGCACCTATTTGTAGGTACTCAGCTGGGATGAGGTCAGCTGAGGGGGTGCATGGTTTAAGTTTGGTAAGTAAGGTATAGATGAGGTCTGTCGAGACAAGTTGTAATTTGAAAGAGGGGGGTTTATCATTAAGGAAGTGAGGTACTTGAGTGGATTTTGGAGATAAAGTTGATTCCAGGGTAGTGACAGTGTCTAAGAAAAATGAGTTGAAAGTGTCAGCAATTTGTTTGGGTGTAGTTTGAGTGAGGTTAGAGGGAGTTGGTGTTTTGGAATGGCCAGGGTGAAGAAGTTTGTTGATAAGCGCCCAGAAGTTTTGAGGATTTTGACATTGAGAGGGTTGGAATTCCCAATAGTAATTTTTTTTATCTTGGAATATTAGTTTCTTTGTTTCGTTTCTAAGTTGTTTAAAGATTATGTGGTCAGCTGGGTTTTTAGTAGATCTCCATTTGTTCCAAGTCCTATTTCTAAGTAGCATTTTTGTTTGGTTTCTTTAGATAACCAGGGAGCAGTCTTAGCTTTGGTTTTTATTAGTCTTTTGGGGGCATGGAGGTTGAGAATTTGGAGGAATTTGTTGTTGAAGTATGAAACAGCCTCATCAAGACGTAAATATTTTAGAGGAGACCAATTACAAGCTTTGAGTTCTAGTTGGAAGTTGGCTTGTTTGAAATTTGTTTTGTTCCTGGTAGTTCTGAGTTGTATATTATTGGCTATAGGGCTCTTTAGTCTGTTGATGAAAGTGATTAAATGGTCACTAATATTATCCGGTAGTGTTCCTGTGGTATAGATCATGGGGTTGCAATTAACTAGTATCCAGTCCAGGATGCTCTGTTTAGAGCTGGTTTTGTCTATTCTTGTATGGACGGTAATCAGTTGATGAAAGCCATAGAGATTTATAAGTGAAGAGGGTATTTGGGAAATACAAGAATTCCAGTCAATATTAAAGTATAGTTTCCTGAGGGAAAGAGGTTGAGAGCCAGCTAAGAAGGTTTTCAAGGGTGTTAATGTTATTACCTGGTGGGATGTAACAGCAAATGATACAGATGGATTTATTTGTATTCATTTGTAATTTGGTTATTAAGATTTCACTATTGCATAGTGAGGGAGGTTTGGTATCTAGAAGGGTAACCAGTAGTTCAGTTTTGTAAAGTACTGCTACCCTCCACCCTTTTTGATATTACAGTCAAGTCTAATGATATTATATCCTGCTGGTATTATGTCAATGCCTTTGGTGTCTGCCTTTAGCCAGGTTTCAGTTAAGCAAAGGATATCAAAGGAGTATAAGTCAAGGAGGGCATGGAGTTGAGTTGTTTTATTATTCAGTCTACGAATATTAAGGTGGGCTATCTGAAGAGAAATGGGACTGGAGGGAAGACTTGAATAAGTTGCTTGTTTAATTGAGGGGATAGTAGGGTAATAGGTATTTGGGCCTGGATTGGGGTGAATGTCGCCATAAATGAATAAAAGTTGTTGGTGACTATAGGTATGTTTGCAAAGTTTGGAAAGTAATGGCAAGGTTTCACAAGTAGAAAAAAACTTGATATGTGTTGCTCTGTGGTATTGAGGTTTAAGGTATGAAGAAGATGAGGTAATGTTGCAGTGAGATAGTGGGGTGTATTCATAATGGGTATTAGTTTGTTTTGCTGTTAGATGGGATAGAGTAAGCTTTCTATTTTCATAGAAGGTAAGGGAGTAGGAAATGAGAAGAGTATTTAGGAGTAGGATGGAGTAGAGAAGGATGTTATATTTAGAAATGCTTGGGTTATACATAGTAAGTGAAGGTGTGGTCAAGGAAACAGGAATAGGATGGCCAGGGGATAGGGAAATAGTAGGGTAAAGCTAATTAATCTTGTTATCTTATAGGTTGATGTAGCACTGGGCTTGGGTGTGGAGATAGAGAGGTAATAGGGTGGAGCTAATTAAGTCTGAGATGTTATTGGTGGAAATAGTAGTGGGATGGGTTATACACGTATAAGTGCAGGGCCATTGGGGGTGGGTGGGAATTGGGGGTAGGGTGGGGAGCGGAGTGAGCCCGCAGGGCGAACGGAGCTGGTAGACCAAGGAAAGGTAAGTTGCACAAAAAACAATCAGTTAGCTTGTTTGTGAGGTGGGTCAGAGAGACTTGGAGGGAAGTTAGAGTGTACAGACTGAGCTAATACAATAATGGATTCATGAGCATTACCACAAAAAACGGGTAAATGAAGGGAGGGCAGGAGGATCAAAAATAAGAAGTTATGTACCTACCATAACGTTCCATGTTAGTTGTCTTCTTCTCGCCTTCTTTCTTGCTGGATGGGTTCGATCCTCGGCTCCGACTCGGCCAATACTAAAGCTCGAGAGCTAATTCCACCGGCTCGAGGCTCCCCTATATCCCACAATGCTAGGCGGTAACTACTCAGATCTCGTTTGATAGCTAGACCAAGCAATTCTAGTCTCCATAGTATGGAGAAGGGTAACCCACCTCTATATAAACCAGAGTGTAAGGTATCCCAGACCTAACAAAAGGGGAAATAGAGGTGGTAGAACGTGTGGGAATGAAACTCTTCCAGAGGAAGATCACAAAATGAATTCCTATCGGTCTGTCCAGGCTTGGGGGAAAGAGGGTGGGACGCAAGAAAGAAGGCGAGAAGAAGACAACATGGAACGTTATGGTAGGTGCATAACTTCTTAATGTTAAGTTGTCTATCTCGCCTTCATTCTTGCTGGATGGGACCGCATCCCTAGCACCTTATCTCGGGTGGCCTATCGGAACAGACTCTTGAGAAAAGTGGAACCAAAGTTGGCACGGTTTCTGGAGACCATGTCCAATTTGTAATGTGAAAAGAAGGTATGAGGAGAAGCCCAAGTGGCTGCTGCACAAATGGAATCTATTGGCAGCCTGTCCTGAAAAGCTACGGATGTAGCTAATGCCCTAGTTGAATGAGCTTTAGGTCTTGAAGGTAGTTCTTGATGTCTGATCTCATAGATGAATGTAATTGTAGAGGTGAGCCATCTAGAAAGGGAAACTTTAGTAACTGGAAGGCCCGATTTCCCTTCTGCATATGATAGAATAAGCTGATCAGATTTCCTGAATTGTTTAGTTCTGTCTAAATAATATCTAAGTTGGCGGTGAACATCCAGAAAATGTAGCTTTTGTTCCGACCTGTTGGAATAGTTAGGGAAAAGACGGAAGATCAATTGTTTGGTTTAGGTTTGTTTGAGAGGAAACCTTAGGTAAAAAGGAAGGATTAGTATGGAGGGATACCCTATCTTTGTGAAACACTAAGTAAGGAGGGCGGCTGCACAGAGCATGGAGTTCAGATATCCTTCTCACTGAAGTTATGGCTACTAGAAAAAGTGTCTTCCATGAAAGCAACTTCAGGGAACATGAAGCCACTGGTTCGAAAGGTGGAAGGATTAAGGATGCCAGAACCAAGTTCAAGTCCCATTGAGGCGGGGGATCTTTGATTGGAGGTTTGAGAAGAAAAACGCCCCTTAAAAAGGCTTTGCAGAGCTTGTGAGTCATGATGCTAGACTCTGATACACCTACATGATAATTAGATATAGCAGCCAACTGAACTCTAATGGTAGATGAAGAAGAGCCTAAACGAAAGAGTTCTGCTAGAAAGTCCAGAATAGACTGGATAGGTGCAGTGAAGGGATCTATATTTTTTGATGTTGCCGAAAAGGAGAAGTGTTTCCATTTGCTATTATAAATCTTCCGGGTAGAAGATTTATGAGAGGCTATCAAGATATCTCGGACCGAGCGAGATATTAAGGGAAGCCTGGCTAGGGTCGGAACCGGAGAAACCACGCTATGAGGTTGAGAGAATGAAGAGACTGGTGCAGCTGGCCCGATTGGTGGGTCAACAGATCTGGCAGTGGGTCCAGATGCCAAGGCTGCTCCAAAAGGTAATGATGAAGGAACGGAAACCATATCTGTCGAGGCCAGTAAGGGGAAATGAGGATCATTGTCACTCTCAAGGCGATGGCTTTCTGAATTAGTTGAGTTATCAGTGGAAAGGGGGGAAAGGCATACAGAAGTCCCCGGGGCCAATCGTGGACTAGAGCGTCTCTGGTGGGATGGCCTGGTAATGGGAAGAGAGTGAAGAAGTCGTGACACTTGCTGTTTTGGGGAGTAGCAAAAAGATCGCAGCAAGGCTGGCCCCATCGTTGGAACACTTCTCCCAGTACTGACTTCTTCAGAGACCACTCGTGAGGCATGAGAATTGCCCTGCTCATCTTGTCTGCAATCACACTGGATTTCCCGGGAATGTGCGTTGCTACCAGAAAACGCTGAGAAGAGATCGCCCATTGCCAAAGTCTGAGTGCCTCTCGACATAAGGGGTATGATCTGGTTCCGCCTTGTTTGTTGATGTACCACACTACGGACATGTTGTCCGTCTGAATTGCAATAGTCCCTGTGGAAGAGAGTCGTGAAGGTCTTGCAACGCTAAAAGCACTGCTCTCATCTCTAAGACATTTATGTGCAAGTGGCACTCGAAAGGTTGCCACATGCCCTGGACTGTCCTGCCCTGATAATGCCCCCCCACCCGATCAGGGAGGCGTCTGTTGTCAACGTGGCGACTGGGGGGGGGAGTGAAGGGTCTTCCTTGGGGAAGCTGAGGTGATGTGATCCACCAAGACAGTTGATTCTTGCATGACTGAGTCAACAATATGGTGTGGGACATCGGGAGCTGTTGGAAGGACCATTGAGTAAACAGCATCCATTGGAGGATCCTCATGTGGAAGCGAGCTAAGGGGAGAAGGGGGATAGCTGCTGCCATGAGTCCTAATGCCTTCAAAACTAGTCTGGCTTTGACTTTGTTGCATTGTAAGAGAAGGTAAACTTGTTTGCGGATGTCTGACACTCTCTGCTCTGTGAGTCTGGCTGAAAGATTGAGTGTGTTTAATGTGGCGCCTATAAAGGTAATAGATTGACAAGGCGACAAGGCAGATTTTTCGAAATTTATTGAAATGCCTATAGCTTGGCAAGTTTGGATAGTGAAGTCTCTGGATAGAAGTAGTTGATGTCTGGTGGTGGCAGTAAGGAGCCAGTCGTCTAAATATGGAAACACCTGGAATCCTTGACGTCTCAAGTGAGCCGCGACCACTGCCATGCATTTGGTAAACGCTCGGGGGGCTGTAGTGAGACCAATGGGCAGGGCTCTGAATTGATAGTGACTGGCTCCCAGCCTGAAGCGGAGAAATCTCCTGGAGCGTCGGTTCATCTTTATATGGTAGTACGTGTCCTGAAGATCTATCGAGCACATCCAATTGTCCTGACCCAAGAAGGGTAGAATGGACTGTAGCGTGACCATCCGGAATTTTGTTTTTCTGACATACTTGTTTAAGTTGCTGAGATCCAGTATGGGTCTCCAGTCCCCTGTTTTTTTTTGGTACCAAAAAGAATTTGGAGTAGATTCCGGATCCTTGTTGGTCTGCTGGGACTGATAGGATAGCTCTTTTTGATAGCAGCTTTGAAATTTCTAGTGCTAATTGTTCCCTTAGACTGGGTGGAACGTCTGGAAAGGATCCTTTGGGTTGGGATGGAATGTGAATAAAGGGAATTTTGTAACCCTCGGATATGATCGACTGTACCCATTTGTCTTGTGCAAGGGAAAGCCAGGCTTTTGGGTACAGAGATAATCTTCCCCCGACTGCCTCCCCGACTGCCTCCGAAGGTGGGCAGCACCTCAGGGATGCTGAAAGGGTTTATCAGAGAAAGTTTCTCTGCTACCCTGGTTTTGCGGACCTCCTCTGCCTCTAGGGCGGCGTCTATTATTATTCCCCCCTCTGCCTCTAGAGCGGAATCGACCTTGTGCGTCAGATGAGACTCCCTGGGTTTGTTTGCGGAACCACATCTTTCCTCCCCTCTGACCTTTGGGATAAGGCCTAGAAGGGGAAGAAAAACGGACTCCCACGGCAGAGAGAGTCTTACCTTCCACCTCGCACCTAGTCAATGTATCCTTCACCTGAGGACCAAACAAAGATGATCCATCAAAGGGGGAATTGGTGAAGGACGCCTTGAAAGGGTCCGCAAAGTTGCACAGCCGCATCCAGGCGTGACGCCGTAGGGCAACGCCTGTGCCTGTGGCTCTACTCTCCCCATCCGCAGCATATGAGATAAGCCGCATGGAGGAGTTAACGATGGAGTTCAGGGTTGCCAACTGGGAGTTCATTCTGTCTTGGAACCCCTCAGCTGTTGGATCCTTTATCTCTTCACTCATATCCTTGAGTAAATCTCTCTGGAGACAAGTGAAGTGACATAAATAGTTCAGCGACCGCATTGAAAAGGTCGCTGATGAAAACATCCGCTTACCGTACCTGTCCATGGTCCTAGATTCCTTATTAGCAGGATGGACAGGTACCGAAGGATCGGCTAACTCCTTCTTAGTGGCTGCGGCCACCACCATGGCATCAACGGAGACACCTTTAGATAAAAAATCTTTATCTCTAGGGGCAGTAATAAATTTAGATGGCCTCCTCAGGGTGGGTTCCACTGAATCAGGAGCCGTCCAGGCCTTCCTTGCCACCACTTCCATAAGGGGGTCAAAAGGAGGGGCCACCCAGGGGGTAGAAGGGCGAGAGCCGAACTCCTCAAGGTACACGGACTCATCTTCTGAAGGGTTAAGGGCTGGCCAGTTCCTCCTCCGTTTCAGGATCTCAAGGATGTCAGCAAAGGAGACATCCTCAGAGGGGGATCGAGGGGAACCTTCAGATTCCTCTAAGTCAGTGTCAGAGGTGATAGACTCAGGGGAGTCAATGTGCTTCCTCTTACAGTGCTTCTTCCTAGGGGGTTCTCCTACCGGGTCAGGAGAGGCCTCGGAAGAGGAGGAAATTCCCAATGGGGAAACTTGAGGAGTTGGCTCTCTGAGGTCTGAAGCAAGGGTGTGGGTAGAAATCACCGCAAGCACTGATGGTGGAGGGGCTGACAGAGCCGACTGTGGGGCAGACTCTGGTTCTAGCACGCTCCGCATGACCTCGAAGGCACCCCTATCGGGCAAGGCCGGAGGTCCCCGCTCCGAAGAGACCAGGACCCCACCCCCCGGCACCGACAGGGAAGGCTCCAAGGCCGATGTCGGAGCCGAACTCACAAGCGCCGAAGCACCGAGAGGGAGTGCGGGGTCGGACAAGGGTCCGATGCCACTCGCCCCCTCGGAGCCGACGAGGGAAGCTCGGTGCCAAGATCCCTCCAAAGAGGAGATTGGAGCAGACGACGGAGCCGAAAGGGAAGGTATCGGATCCGACGTACCAACAGTCATGGCTCCGATGAGCCCCGGCTCCGAGCTCAAAGGAGTCGGAGGAGGAACACATTGAAGGACAGAAATAGCCGCCGACTGATGAGTCGGGCTATGAAGCATTTGGGCCAGCGCCTCAAACTTGAGAGGTCTACTCACTACCCTTTGCAAATCGTGGTCAGATAGCCTGGAAGACCATGAGGAATGTGATCTATGGCTCCGCTCCGAAAGAAGAGGGGACCCTGGCGCCGAGTGTGGAAGGAGACCTAAATCTTTTTCTTAAAGGTTGCTCCGATAAAAGTATCGGAGCCAACTGAGTCTTACCAGCCTCGGCTCCGGCCGAAGCAGAGGTAATAGTATGAGGCTTAGAAACATCGGCTCCAGCCGGAACCGATGTCGAAGCAGTTTTGATGCTTTCAGAGGAAGGCTCTGAAGCAGGAGCCGACTGTCTGGAAGTCTTAGAAGGCTTCCCTGACACAGACTGGGTCGGGGGGCCTTCAGGCTTTAATAAGCCATGCAAAATTAATTTATTTTTGCATTCCTGCAGGACTCTAGGGCTGAAACCATGACACACAGCACATGAGTCCTGCAGGAGCAAAGGTCCCAGGAAATACACACAAGAAATGTGACCGTCTGTCAGAGACATTTTCTGACAGCATGAATCACACTTCTTGAAGCCCGAGACCTTCGAATCTTTAGACATTGTAAGATTAGTGTTTAATAAAAAACACACAAACACACAAGCACACCTTAAAACAAAAATATAAAACCAGTCACACAGAAGGACCAGGAAGGGGAAGAGGCCTAAGGCCTAACTTGTAAAAGGGGAATAAAAGGGTCAACTAAACACAAAGGGGGACCCAATTAACTCAAGGAAACTATTAAAACTAAATTTTTTACTAAGGGGGAGAAAAATAGGTCTAAAAGGATTATTTTAGAAAATAACTCTACTAACCTGTCAGAGCCGGTAGAAAAAGCACCTCGTCAGCTAAACGGCAAACGAGATCTGGGTAGTTACCGCCTAGCATTGTGGGATATAGGGGAGCCTCGAGCCGGTGGAATTAGCTCTCGAGCTTTAGTATTGGCCAAGTCGGAGCCGAGGATCGGCTCCGAACCCATCCAGCAAGAATGAAGGCGAGATAGACAACTTAACATCATATATTATACATACAACTACAGGAAGATATAAGCAGAGAGATGGAGGTATATGTTCCCTTCTAGGTCTAGCTTTACTAGGTGAGAAAAAACAGAACTAGGGAGAAAGTCTCAGGACGGGACAAGGTAGCACTACGTGGGGTAAGTACTAGAAACTGTACAGTAAGTTTCGCCGAGGTTGCTTCTCTTAAGGGTGGGAATACCAAATTGGAAGGAAAGCAGACTTATGCTGCCATCTAGTGGCCTTAGGATGTAATTACTACCTAAGATATCAAGCTAATGAAAACGGGCAAGGCAAGGTAGTGGAGATGGAAGGGAAGTAAGGGTTATGTTAAGCTGCTGGCGGACACGAGGCAGGGCCCTATCCTCACAACTAAATGTCCCCAGAATTGGTACAGACAGTAAATACAGATTAGATAGTAGCACTAGTAGGAACATACATGTAGCAATTCTTATTCAAGATGCTGTACAGGGTTCCGTGGAGAAACCGGTATTCCGCTCTACTGGTGGCAATTCAATGGAGGGCAGTCCGCTGGGCAGGTAACCACAACAGGAGAGGACTAGTAACACCCTACAGTAGGCAAGCTACGGGCAAGCCAGCAGCGTGCAGGCCAGGCAGTTAACCTGGGGAGTGGGTATTTAAAAGTACTTTCTTGTACGTGCACCTCACCTAAACAATAGACACAGTCAGTATGTCCATCAGTGATGGACATCTTTTGCCCACATCTTGGGAATTTTTTAAACCCAGACTTGGATTTCTCTCTTTCTTGATTAAGACATCCTATCAGTACAGTAACAGACAGAGAAAAAAACTCTATATATGTAAGAAATAACACTCAGAAATATCTACAGCCTCTAAGCTATGAGTGGAATATATATATATATATATATATATATATATATATATATATATATATATATATTAAAAATGCACAGTAACTCTTAATAATGCAAGATCTCTAAACAGTATTAATATCCTAAAAACTTGGCTAAGTTATGTAAAATATCTAATTATCTAAATATAGGATATATATCTATATCAACACAGCACACTAACTCTTAATATCTAATTATCTAAGTATCAGTATACTTCCCCTGTAAATAAAAAGGGCTCTAAACTCAGAACACACAACTATGAAGAAATATGAGATAGGCAGAAACTAAAGGCCTAAAAACGCAGCCAATTATAACTAACTTATTTAAGCTATCTAAATATCTAAATCTCTGAATATCTAATTATCTATCTAAATATCTAATTTAAGCTTTTTTAACAAGTTTTAGAGAGAGAAAAACAGTAACTTTCACTGGCCAGAGCTGGTGAACATCCGATCAAGTTGCAATGGCAAACGAGATCTGAGGGAAGATCAAGGTGCATCATGGGATAAGGAGTTGGCCTCAAGCTGGTTGAAGACCTCGAGCTTTTGCAGTTGGCCGAGTCGGAGCCGAGGATCGGCTCTGAACCCATCAGTAAGAATGAATGGTGAGACAGAACAACTTCACATCTTTAGTTTTGTCCAAATAATATCTGAGCTGTCTATGCAAATCCAAGGTGTAAAGAACCCTCTCACTGGCAGACTGCAGAGAGGGGGAAAAAAAAGGGAAGATGAACAGAAAGGGAGATCTCATTAACCACTTGGGCATAAAAGGATTAGTACAAAGAGACACCCTGTCTCTGTGAAAAACTAAGAAAGGAGGAATGGCCATGAGAGCTTGAAGTTCACAGACTCTCTTAGCTGAAGTGAGAGCCAAAGAGAGCAGTCTGTCTTCCAAGTACAATGCTGTAAAGAAACTAAAAAAGCAGGCTTAAAGGAGCGAGTCAATTTTTCAAGAGAAAAACTAAGGTCCCAAGAAGGTGGGATAGGCTTCCTGGGAAGCCTGATATGAAGAACGCCTTTAAGAAACTGCTTGACCTTAAATCTAGAGGCAGAAACTGCTGACAGGTGAACTTTAACTGAAGAATATACTAAATCAGCACAGAGCAGATCACACAAATAAGAGAACCAGAGGAACCTCCACAGATAAAGGGATCCTGATGGTGAGAGAGGTACTGGGCAGAAAATCACTTCCATTTGGACAGATATGATTTCCTAGTAGTAGTTTTCATGGCCTCCTGCAAAACCTGAAGCATGTCCTCAGGAAAAAAAAAGTGCTTGAAAGGGATCAAAACCATATCACCCACAGTGGCAGCTGAAGAATGGACAAGTGATGATAGATATGAGGTCCCTTGCCTTGTGTGAGAAGATCCACCCAGTGAGGTAATTTGTGGTGATTGACCCTGGCCAAGAAAGGGGAACCAATGCTGTCTGGGCCAAAATACAGTCACTAGCAGAATTTTTGCAGAAGTCTGCCTGATTTTGTGCAAGACTTGTGGTAAGACATGAAGGGGAGGGAAGGCATAAAGAAGGAAAAGACTGGGTGCCCACCTTCCAAGCCAGAGGACTTGGGATTCTGGAACAGAAAAAAGGAAGTTGTCTGTTCACAGTGGAGGCAAAAAGATCTACCTGAGGAATACCCCACTGATGGATAAAGTCCAGGAACACATCACTGTGAAGCATTCATTCGTGAGCTTGTGTGCTGGACCTGCTCAAACAGTTTGCTATTAGTCTGTGCTCTGACGGAATGTAAACTACTGGACAGCTAGATCCCAGACCTGAAGAGTAAGTCTACATAGAAGATAGGACCTTGTACCCCCCTTGCCTGTTGACATAACCACATAACTGTGGTGTTGTCTGTAAACATTTTGAGGGGCCCAGCATGAAAGAAGGAATGTAAAGTCTGAATAGTCAGAAGAAGAGCCCTCAACTCTTATACTGATGTGGACTGACCTGAAGCCAGAGACCCTGAACCTTCAGGGGGCCAAAGGAGGCACTCCATTCCCTGTCTTAGGCTTCTGTAAAGTGCGCTTGATTCAGGACTAGGAGTTGGAAAGGAAGCCCTGAACTGAGAGAAAGTTGAAGAATCCACCACTGAAGCTGGAACTTGAGACAGGGAAGGAAGGGTAATAGTTAGTCCAGGGCGTGGCAATGTTGGAGACACATTGACTTGCGGTACCAATGAAGCTTCCTCATGTGCAGCCTGGCCAGTGGAAGCATGGGAATGGTGGAACCCATGACCCTGAGAACCCTGAAACATTCCCTAACTGTGACTGAAGCCAGGAGAAGAGGAGACTGGAAAAAGGCTGTGAGAGACAGGCCTTGGGGGCAGGCACAGATGCCACCACAGAGAAGGTCTGAAGCTTGCAACCGGGAAAAATATGATCCTGAGAAGGTGTCAACGCTAATTTCTGGAAGTTTATGGCGAACCCCCCAGACACTGTAATGGGGAATAGTAAACTGGAGATCTTGAAGCAAAGCATCAGGGGAATGAGCAGATTCCCCAGATGGGGAAAGACTTGAAAGTCTCACATTCTGCAACAGGCAATGACATGAGTGATAATTTGGTAAATACCCTTGGCGCAGCAGAGAGACCAAAGGACAAAGCAGGGAATTGAAAATGCAATGAAGAAACAGAGAAATAAAAAAACAAAATTCCTGAAAAGTGAATGGATGGAGATTTGAAGGTAGGCATCCTTGAGATCCGCAGAGACCAGAAAGGCCTGAGGTAGAAGGAGAAATAAAGTCTAGAGAGACAATATTCAAAAGGAAAGAATCTTGAGAAAGGTATCAGGCTAGGAAAGATTCAGAACTGGTCCCAAGTGCCCTTCTTTTGGGGGACCAAAAACACTCTGGAATAAAACCCCCTCCCTACCTGGCCAGGAGGCACAACTTGAATGGTGGAAACCTAAAATAGAAGTGCCAAACATACCTGGTCATAGAAGTCTGAAAATTGATGGAAATAAAGGATACAGTGGTAGCAGTGTAAAGCTTTTTGCCCTGAAGGAAGCAATTTGGTAGAGGTCAACAACTTTGAGGGCTTGTCAGAAGATAAAGACACTACAAAAGGGTTAGCAGAAGGGCATTTATAAAAAAAAGTTGCACTACTCAGGCACTTTGTAAAATCTATCAGGTTTCTTGGGTACAGGGGGCTGAGAATCAGGGAACACAAAAGCTTCTATAAGGTGTCCAGAAGGGTAGCCAGAACCGGAGGAACAGCTGATGGCTTATGTGACTCCATCTGGAGGAGCTCATAATACCTTTTCTGAATGCCAGAGAGTTGAGAAGAATCCCACATAAAAAAACTCCATCATGTGGGCAATAGTATCCCCAAAAGAGAGTTTAACTAAGATCTGTGGAATCCCAGTCAGTCCACTGGACATAATCAGCTGAGGTTCCCCCTCAAAATCAGAAGGAGATGTTTGCAAAGCCTCTGAGGATGTGTGAGAAGTTGGATCCATGCCAGCCTCTGACAGGGTCACGGCAGGGAAGGAATCTGAAGCAACCACCAGACAATTCTCTGGGCTTTCACTAGCCTCAAGAGAGACATCAAGGGGAGGCTGGACAGCAGCCATATCAGACCTAATTTTCTGGCCTTTTTCTTGGCAGACAGCTCACCCTTGGGACGGGAAGATTTTGTCATAACACCCTTAGCCAACCGCTTAAGATGCTGCTTTTCAAGGTAAATAGATAAAGAGGAGAGACAACTATGCAGGGTGTTAAGAGACAAAAGTCTGGCAGGCAGAACACTACGTACGTTTGTGGAAGGCACCCAAAAAGAAAATATACTGGTCATGACAGTCTTTATGGGGAATATGACTCCTACACTAACATTTTCTCTTTCTTTATGACATGAACCCAAGAGCACAAATGAAAAAAAGAAAGATGAGAAGAAACCCCAACAACAACAAAGGACTTACCTGAAACACAGACCAGCACAGCAGTTCAACAGTGGAATTCGGACCAGTGGCAAAGAATTTCTGAGTGTGTGCATTTGTATGTCACCTTTATGCTATACACCTTGCACAGGGAAGCATGTGTGTGACATACAACGTCTGTAAGTACTAAAGGCTCTGGTATACTGGCAGGATGTTAGGCTATCCTTGGCAGGAGATCCATCAGGTTAAAAATACTGCAACGGTAATATGGAAGGACACCTATACTTACAACTTATGAATTAATTTAACAACAGAAAGACATTCAGGAAAGAATTTCTGTTCCATAAGTGGAAAGTGAGAGATCTGCTGGAGATGCCTGAGAAGCTCAAGGATAGTCTCTGGGACATGACTACTGGTGGAAACTAAGAAGGGAGAAAACACTTGAAAGAAACTCTACATGCTTACTCTGGACAATCATAACACTCAGGACTCTGTCCTTAATATTAAGGGTCACCAAGATAATTGAATTTACCAATTCTTTTCATAAAACATATTCTTTCCGGAAATTGCCTACACCTCTTAGAAACAGTATTCTGGACAATATTATAAAATGGGACTTCCTAGGGTTTGCTTTACCCATGAAACAGGTATTTCTTATTCATGAAGACAATGTTTTTTTTCACTGATTTCTACAACACAGTGGAGAAGGCAAAGCAATTCAAATGTTTACTTGTAAAGCGCATATTAACCTAAAGGACAGCAGACAAGAAGGCCATTCATCTCAAAGTCATTTTATGTAAGATGTACAGTAATCT